>NW_017306937.1:569104-580217 GCF_000935625.1 Nanorana parkeri
TGCAAGGGTTAAGTGCTTGTTTTGTCTAGGGAGCTCAAAAATAAATAAATACCCGAACCGCAATCCTGGCTTGCTTTTAGACCGGTCCCTTTTGCCTGGCTCCTCTTCCGCTTCAGCGATGGAATGTTGTGATTACTCTTGCGGCTGAAGGGACCAGACTTAGAGCAAGCTGGTTCAGGTAAGTATAACTTTTTTTTTAGCTCCCTAGACAAAACAAGCACCTAACACTTGCAGTGCAGGAGTAGTGCACTTAAAGGGTTAAGATTTGATTTGCTCAGAGGTTTGCTTTAAATACTCATATACCAGCGATTACCTGGCTTTGCCAATGCACTCCAATTTGCAGTACGATTATATGTGATGTATTGCAAAGGTTCGCACTGAGAGCTTTTATAAGGTTCTTTTTTTTTTTAATTTCATGTAAAACCAGAGGAAAAATGCTGCTATTGATTTGCCACCCACATTTCACCCCTTTCCGACCTGAACACACATCTATAAATATGTCCAAATATAAATATTATAGTGGAAAAAGTGTTTTGCTAGAGGCATTGGAGCAAATGATGACTTTTATTTTTGTTAATGAGAAGCATTAGCATTTGGTAGCAGCCAGGGTGGCACACAACCGTAATAATGAAATGGCTGAGTTCTGAAATAAAGAATAATGGATCGCAAAAAAAGCAGCACAGTGAACAAAAAAGACCCAGAGCTCTGTGACAAAGATGAATAATACAATTTATAAATAGATTTGTTTTATTTTCTTCGGTATGGCAGCACAATGTCAGGCAGGGAGGCCAGCGATAAAGAATCCTTATACACAGCAGACAGGACTAATTTGAAAGTGACCTTTAGCGCTCCTTAACCGATAGACCTATCCTATGCGATTACCTCCGAAGCATAGACCAGCTACAATGTCCCCCACCTATCACTGCTCTATAATTGTCCCATAACCGATTAACTCTAGTATTTGGGAACCCGGGTCTCCTTCGTGGCCTGTGGGTATCAACCTTTAGTGGCAAGGAAGGGGCTTGTAAGTATGGGTCAGTTTCTCGACAAAAAGGTGGACTTGGACTCCTTGGACTCTTTTCGTGGTACACTTCAGGTGCCTTCCTCTAAGATATTCGGCATGAACCAAATTTTACACTACCATAATAACCTGTAGTAAGTGACTGAAGACATTACTACTAGCATTGCCGTTGAGCAGTTGTGTGTTTGAGCTATGGGTTAAAGAGGAGGTTTATCCATATTGTTTGCCCCGTTATGTTCAACGCTTTGCAAATAATGTTCTATGACAGTTTGGCAATCAAATCTAAAATTGAAGGTTAGCTGTATGTCTGTGAAGATTCTCGTTCATCCAGGTCATGGTATATCTGTAAAAAATAAGTCAGGGCAACTGGACTTTCTGTATTTTTCTTGAAGACGTCTCACTGGTCATCCAACCAGCTTTCTCGGCAGTGTACCTACACCTAAAGGAAAAAGGTCACTCCTTTGAAGACAGTCAAGTTCGCATCCTAGACAGGGAGGAGGACTGGTTCAAAAGAGGAGTGAAAGAGGCAATTTATGTAAAAATGGAGAAGCCAAGCTTGAATAGAGGTGGGGGGGTGAGACATCTATTGTCTGCCACATACAATGCTGTTTTAGCACCTCTTTCTGGGCAGGTTATTAACGCCTAGCTCCAATTATGCAAATGAAATCAACACCTGGTTGTGACTAACAGATTATGTGGATTGGAAGAACATTCACCATATTTACTCCCAGATAATGTTTTGTACAAGTCATTCTGAATTGAGAAATCTGGTTGGATGACCAGTGGAACGTCTTCAAGAAACATACAGGAAGTCCTGTTGTCTTGACTTATTTTTTACAGATAAGGATAGCTGTACTTCTAATACAGTTTTCCTTAAAATGCAGGTCCCTCACTCTCTAATAATCCATGGAGATCTTTGCTGTAGGGCCACTATGTTCTGCACAGCCTTCTGACCAGTCCATGCATGTCCATTAGATTGATTTTTCAATCCACTCCTATTGGAAGTCCATGGGAGCAGGGGCGTCCCGAGGCTGGGTGACACCCGGAGCGGTGTCCGAGTGTCACACCGCCGAGACGTCACCGTGCATGTGCGCGATGACGTCATCGCGCATGCGCGGCATTATTCTGATACCTGCCGGCAGCCATCTTGGTGATGGACGCCGGCAGAGAGAGGCGGAGAACAGTATGGGAAACATTAAAAGCAGCATGGAAGGAGCCTAACACAAACAAATTAACTTCTCTCTAGCATTATCTTTTTTGGTGGTCATTGAAAGCACACATCATTATAATTCAATGTTGGGCAGCACAGTGGTGTAGTGGTTACTGCTTCTGCCTTGCAGCACTGGGGGTCCCTCGTTCGAGTCCTGGCCAGGTCATTATCTGCATGGATTTTGCATGTTCTCCCTGTGGTTGTGTGGGTTTCCTCCCACACTCCAAAGACATTGTAGTAATTGGCCCTTGTATGTATGCATGTGAGATAGGGACCTTAGATTGTAAGCTCCTTGAGGGCAGGGACTGATTTGAATGTGCACTGTGCAAAGTGCTGCGTAAATTGTCAGTGCTATATTACCTGTAATAAACATTGTGATATTATTCAAATTGCTTGTTTTAGGTAAGTGATTTAAAGTAATAAAGCCAGAGACAGTCAGGTAACTGGCATATTCAAAGGGAGTCCAGCAATGGCAGTCCACATGTTTCTAATATCAAATACTAACTATGGCTTGTATTGAAGAGAAAGCACCAATATGCCATCTTGCATATCCCAGAGCACTGCTGAGGCCCACAGAATCCCTGTGCAAAAACCAACTTTCTTAAAAGAGAACTATGGGGTAAGTGTTTTTCCCCATAGTTCTCTTAAGGGTCATGGGAGGACATATACTAGTGTCCTCCCGTGACCCAAAACTCAGTATATCGCGAGCCACAGCTCGTGATATACTGAGACCACTGCAGCCAGGACGGATCCCAAAAATGCTTTCTAGATCCACCCAGCTGCCTGAATATCAGCTGGCTCTGCCTATCTAGAGGCAGAGCCAGCTGTGCCTGCTCCCCTCCCCCGTCCGTTCCTCCAGTCAGTGCTGGAGGATCGTAGTGGGGGAATTGATCGGGAAGTGAGCGAGCGTAGAGGGGGGCAGTTGATCGAGAAGTGAGCGAGCGACGGTATGCGTTCGCTCACTTCCCGATCTATTGAGCAGACGTGTGACAGTTTAATTGTCATAGGTCGGCTCGAACTATGAGGATGAGTGACTGTCACTCACCTCATAGTTCTCCTTTAAGTACTTTTAATTTAAGCTAGCCATACACCTTTCCCGCAGGTTACATGAGAGAAATCAATTAACTCCTCCTCTACCTAACTATTGTATTTAGCATTCGTGGGATGGATGCAGTCGCTGTTCAGCCGACAATTTTCCACCCTACTCTTTCAACAAAAAACGACTTTTGTTGAGCCAGGTGGTAACGACAGGGCCACCCACAACATGAATTTCAGCCAATTCAGCAGGAATTGGCTCAAATTTGAGCAGGTAATGGCCAGCTTTATTGTTCGATTAAAGAAGGACCGTACTTTTATTTTAATAGAGTTATTCTTTTTATGTTCACCTTCACCAACCTCTGGCGTTCCCCCACTCTTTTGAGATCTTCACTGTGTGTCTTGATTGGGGGCTCTTCTCTTGGCCAGCCCTTCGTCTGGCTATTCTTTTTCCCCAAATGTGCACCACAATCTCTATTTATTTCTATGGAAAGGCTGTACGTCTTTCATCCCAATAGTGAATGTGCTTTGTATAGCAATGAATGTAGGTTGCAAGGGGCATGCGTGGAATTAGCTGAGAGGTTTTTGGAGAAGGTGAGTGGCACAGAAATTCCAGGAATGGGGGCAATAGGTGAAAGAAATTGAGTGTTGGACATATAAATGATAACCTACCTCCAGAACACATTCCCATGCCTGTGCCATCTCTTCAGCTCTGCTACTTTTGGCTCTGACATCAGAAGAGAACACTCTGGCCTTCTCCATCCCCACTGCCATGCCCCAGCCTCCTGACCGGGCCCCATAACGACCGCGTAGGTCACTATGGTGGTAGTTACGCCACTGATAACCCTACCGTACAGTCATCCTTTAAGCCTACTGTCCTTGCTTCCATGTGACAATTTCTTGGGCATGGACATAGATTGATCACTTCCACGTGGGAAGTTTAATGCCACTTTTCTCCATAGTAATATTTATCCACTTTCCACTTGACAGCTCAATGTTTATTCCACATTGAACCTATTATCCATAACATGCAGGCTGTGGTGGCTTGTGATGTCCTATGGCATGTTCTCTGCATAGTGCTGTAGAGTACACTGACTGAATGGGGAAGAGATCGTTCACATTGCTTGCACAGGTCATCTGACTCTGTTCTGCTCCCGGATTTTTATTAAAGCTTTTCATTTAAATTAATGTTCTTTCTTTGCATCATAGTCCTGAAGCCATGGAAGCCAGGTAGGCTATGCCAATAGGGTTGCCACCTGTCCAGGATTCACCCGGACAGTCCAGGTTTTGAATGCTGTGTTCGGGTTTCATGGCATCAGAAACCCGGACACAAGATGTCAAGCAGACATGGACAACCAAAATTAAGACTGGCCTCCCACTGAAAAACTGAAAACAGTCTCAACTGTGATATTTACATATGAATGGACGGCGCAATTTACATATGAATAAGCTACGACTTATTCTCCCAAAAAAATATCTGCGCGTCACTTGAGTGTTCGGGTTTCGCTTGAAGAAAAGGTGGCAACCCTATATGCCAATGCTTTATAATTGATACCCTAAGTTCAGGTTTTTTGGTGAGTTCTGGTATCACACTGAGGGGAGACTTGATATTTATTGGTATGATGTTGCACATTATGGCACCTTCTTTTTAACATTAATGTTAGTTTGCATTTACGGCAAGCAATACAGAAATACTTTAATTTTGGTCTGCCCAGCACAGTAATTCCACATTTGTAATTTTTTTTTTAGGCTTGCGTGGTGGGCCTTGAGAACGTTAACAGTGCCTATTCCAGAAGCTCTGTCTTTGTTCTGCTTACAATCTAGCTGTGTTGGGAACAGGAAAAACAGACGGATTTATTAAATACCTTGTCGGATTCCAGAAAAAAAAAATATTTCTGCTTCACTCATATGAAATTTTATTAAATATAAAATAAAATAGCAAACTGGCTGGAGTCCAAGCAGGCTTCATCAGTGAAGGCAGTAAAAAAACCACCACCAACAAGGCTGTGCTTAATACAGTATTTAGAATAATAACTCCCATCTGGTCCAAATAGGCACTGCTCAGCAGATGGGGGAAGGATGGTGCTAATAAATGCAGCATGGTATCGGACATGTTATCTGTGTAGCGGCCCACTTAGTACAAATTTCTCAATAAAGATACGATGATATCAAGAGGTGGTAGATAAGCAAAGCAGCTCAGTGTTACATTTTTCAGTCCTCGGATTAAGAATCTTTAAAAGGTCTGTGAAACACAGCTGGTTATGTTTGCCTAATTCAATATATATGTAGCCCATGTTTTTAAAGTGCACCAAGGGGGTCCAGGTTGTACAAGGGTCATAAATGAGTCACCTCCACTAATTTAGCTTTGCCTACGTTGCATGAGTTGCTGAGAAGCATTGTACCCTGGAAGACTGGTGTAGTAGAGTTTCTGCTGCTTGAGAGGACCCTTTTAAGGTGGTTTGGATGTGTCATACAGATGCATTATGGGAGATCTCCACTGGGGATATTTTAGGCATGTCCACATCGAAGGATGCCCATCCAGGGCCGGGTGAGAACATGCCATTTGGCCTAGGAGTGCACCGGAATTGTCAGAAGAGACAACCTAAGGCACACCCTACCAGGTATGCTGAACTTGTTCCCTCTGTGACTTACAAGAGAAGAGAAGCCAGAAAATGACTGCCAATTGTGATTGCCATTATTTTGAGCTTTATGTTTCTGTGAATTTTTGAGAGATTTGGTGAACGTTTTAATTTCAAATGTCAGTCATACTATTGTTCAAAATTTATAAGGATATTCATTGACTTACGGTGCCTAGTAAAAAAAAATGAGATACAAGTTGGGGCTCAAGATGAGCAGTAAAGGTAGCAAGACACAGTACAGTGGTACCTCGGTTCACGAACACTTCTGTTCGCGAACAATTCGGTTTGCGAACAGGAAGTTCGGCAAAATTTTGCCTCCGCATCGGGTGACGAACACGACTGTGGCCAACTTCCCCGCTCTGACACGTGGTCGTGGATTCCTCTAGTCTCAGACAGACCTGTGCACACTTGCTGTGAAGCTTTTTTGTGTGCTTTTTAGCACATACAGTACTGTACAGTATTATTCAATCACCACACCAACATAACTGTAACAAACAGAGTGTTGAATCTGATGAACGATAATGTGGTTTCTCATTTCCAGTGGGTTATGCGGCGCAGGAAAAAACAAGTGACATTAGACAGATTTTTCGGCAAAATTTACCCTGTAGCTAAGAGACAAAGAAGAGCGGAAACCCCTGAAGGAGATCTCCCCAATGTCCTTATGGAGGGGGGCTCTCACTCCAAACAATAACCTCCTCCCCACCCACCTTCCTGTCCTCCATGCTAGAAGTCGCCCCAAGAAAGGTTAGTGTTCACTGTCTTTAGACTGTAGTGTATTTTGTTTCATATTTTTGTGGTTACAATTTTTTTTTAACATATGGTTCAGAATGGATTCACCTCATTTACATTGAACCTTATGGGAAAATTTGATTTTGTTCGCAACCGAAATCGGTTCGCGACCACGTTTGTAGGGGTCAGAATGGATTAACCTTATTTACATTGAACCTCATGGGGACATTTGATTCGGTTCACCAACCATTTCGGTTTGCGACCAGAATCGTGGAACCAATTAAGTTTGTGAACTGAGGCACCACTGTACTGTGAAGAATCAGGAACGATAGCTCACTATCCCATTGTGGAAAAAAAACCTAAAAGCTCTCATCTCTCTAACATGGATACAGACAGCATTAAAGACTTAACCAAAGTTCTGAACCTGTTGGCGTTTAATAATGAACTCTCTAATTTCATCCTCTGTCCTGAAATACTACCAGATTCCCGTGCAATCAGAATCTTCAAACAATGGTTTAGGTGCCAGTATCGTGTATTATGCTTCGGCCATATCAAAGGTATTTGCTATTGAAGTGTGTGCTCAGTGTTTGTCCCTATCCTAATCTAAATGCATTTTGTGATTTGGTGGTCCAGAAACACCCAAGGATAGAGACATGAGTGAAGAAGCAGCTGTTTATGTGGCTTGGCATTCCTATACGGATGTGGACTGCAAGAATTTCCAGGAGCTAGCTGGACCCGGAATAGGGAGATATCTGCACATTTCCCAGGTGACCTTAAGGTGCCCATACACCTTACGAAAATCAGGCGATTTTCGTTTGCGCTCGCGTTTTCGTCCAATATTCGTACGGTTGATGGGGAGTCTACAACCGCACATACTGTACAATTGTACAATGTTCGTCTTTCCAGCATGCTAGAAAACTTCTGTCGAATCATACAATTTTCGCAAGGTTGGTGGTATTTCCCTACATCAAAATCCGTACGATTAACACTGCTCATGCGCAAACGAAAATCCGTGCGGTCGATTAATGAAGTTCGTCCAGGTGATTTCTGCTAAAAACCACTAATTGAAATGTGCGATGGTCGGGGCAGGATGGGGCCGCCGTCCGAAAATCGTACAACGGTTCGATCATCGGATGAAAATTGCAAGGTGTATGGGCAGCTTTAGAACCAGCGGTCGTCTCAGTGTAAACTGATCTGCTGAGCTTGTTTGTGCGATGACCTATACAGAATTAAGTGTGGGAAGGGAAAATAACTAGAAAAGTACACACACACACATATGTTTTCCCCTAAAATAAGACCTACCCCGCAAATAAGACCTAGTACTATTTTTGGGAATTGCTAAAATATAAGACCTACCCCGAAAATAGGACCTAGTTGTGACTGTTCCCAGGGCTGGTGGTGGCATAACGGGGAACTTGAAGAGGCGCGGGAGAGATTCAGTGGTGCCAATGAAGTCAGCGCTAGAGGAAGCGAGGCGGCAGCGCAGGGAGCAGACCCGCATAAGCCGATGCTTCCTCTATAGCGCCGGCTCCTGTCACAGGCCGAGTGATACCAAATGCATTCCGCCTGTGAGGAATCGATAGTGAAAGCGCGCTTCGCTCATTCTGGTTACCAAATTGCTCTTGGAAAGGTACGGCACCCCTGATTGCCCTGATCACCCTATTCTTAACTTTGCCATTTTGGATTATTTAATTTGGATTTGCATTAACTTTGGATTGCTGTACATTAAAAAAAAAAATAAGACCTACCCCGAAAATAAGACCTAGTGTGTTTTTTTGAGCCAGTGTCTTATTTTCGGGGAAACACGGGTATATACTTTATGTTAAAGTAGATATAAACCCAGTAACTAAAATGTTAAGTTATTTGGAATATTTGCATCTCTGCATCTGTCTTTAAAATAATACCTCGTGATCCTGCCATAAAGTTCTATGTTCAACACTTCCTGTTATGGGGTAATCACGTTCTGCCTTTGTTTCCCAATAGCTCTCCTGCATCGTCACTCCGTTACATGCACTTCCAGTATAGACAAACAGCGGCCATGCCAGTTCTCATTGCACAGACATGTCCCACTGCGGGCATCATCAGCAAGCCAACACTGAGCAAAGACATGCAGCCATGACTGAGGTAGCATAGATGTCCCCATTCTTTCCCCAATACGAGCTACCAAGACCACCTACCACCCGTCCCTGTAAGGAATAAACAGACCACACTCCAAAATGGCATAAAATGGCCTTAGCAGCCTTTTATTAACAAATTTGATATAAAACATAACTATATATAAACAATTATATGTTAACCCTTTTTTAGCTTGGGCATACATATCATCTATGCCCTCAGCTTATTTATTTATTTTCGCTTCGGGTCTTCCTTTGTTGGAGTACATGTAGATAAGTAGTGTCTGCAAAGAGGCTGCAATAGCTCGGCAGTACTGAAACGCAGAAAAAGAACAACAAAAACACTATTTAATTAACTTTTTTTTCCGGTTATATTTGGAGTGTTTATATTTCCCTTTTTAAGATGCTACATGCTTATAGCAGTACTTAATATTTGTTGTTTTTTTTTTTTTAAACCAGAAAGCTTTTTTGGTCTTCATTTTCCTTTAAGACTGAAATCCTAATTACCGTTGCGAGCAGTTATAAGAGTGAACCTTCACAAGCAGTTATTTCTGTTTAATATAAAGCAACTAAGGTGGAATTGCATGGAAACCTGAGCCCAGGAAAGTAAACCAGTAGAACCCAAACTTCATTTTCCAGTCAACCAAAAAATGAAAGGCCGTTTGTCCACATTCTAATGTTGTTGCTTCGGAACAACATTTGTACTTTATCTGAAATCTTGACAGGAAAAAATTGGCCTTGCGCTAATTGAAAGTGACATACACCAGCCATAATAACACACGTCATTCCTTGACAACAAAAATGTAAGCAGAATTTGATTAAAGGAAAGCATCTTTCAAAGACTTATAGTTGTTCTGTTTATGGAAGCAAAAATATAATTAAAAAAGAAAATGTGCCGTCTGTGTTCCTTTTAATGCACCAAGTATGTAATTTTTTATAATATGAACTACTTATTGTTTTTTCTTTAATTATTCTTTGCTGCCATAAGTCATGAAAAAAAGCAAAATGCAGATGATCCTCATCATTTCAAAAGGGAATTTATTAGAAGCAGTATTTTTTTTTTTCTGCTGGTCTGGTTATGACAAAAATGAATTATAAAAACAGACCTTTGCCATTCACAGCTGCTATAAAACAAACTTAACCAACATCGGAAGAGCTTACCTACAAATACAGGGCTGGATCTGTTATACATAAAGCAAGATCAATGCTGTGATTGCTTGTAGTTTATAAATTCACCTTGCTGAGTAGTTAGCAGTGAAAAGCATCAATGTATTTGTGCTCTCTATTTGCAACCTTTAGATTATAAGCTCCTTTGGAGTTCTTATTACTAGAGTTTCATATTTTTGTCTGCATTTTAGAGTATAGTTTGCATGTAGCATTATGCTTTATACATTCACAATGTCATTCCTGAGCAGTTAGCAGTGAAAAGCTTCAATTTATTTCTGCATTCTATTTAAATCCTTTAGATTGCAACCTCTTATGGGCAGGGTTCTTATTACTAGAGTTTCATGTATTTGTCTGCATTTTAGAGTATAGTTTGTATGTAGCATTTTACTTAATACATTGTAAATTCACAATGCCCTTGCTGAGTAGTTAGCAGTAAGAACCTTCAATTTATTTCTACATTCTATTTAATGTTTATAAATTCACCTTGCTGAGTAGTTAGAATTAAAAAAGCATCAATGTATTTGTGCTCTCTATTTGCAACCTTTAGATTATAAGCTCTTTTGGAGTTCTTATTACTAGATTTGTATGTTTTTGTCTGCATTTTAGAGTATAGTTTGCATGTAGCATTCTACTTTATACATTCACAATGTCCTTGCTGAGTAGTAAGCAGTGAAAAGCATCAATTTATTTCTGCATTCTATTTAAATTCTTTAGATTGCAACCTCTTATGGGCAGGGTTTTTATTACTAGAGTTTCATGTATTTGTCTGCATTTTAGAGTATAGTTTGTATGTAGCATTTTACTTAATACATTGTAAATTCACAATGCCCTTGCTGAGTAGTTAGCAGTAAGAACATTCAATTTATTTCTACATTCTATTTAAATCCTTTAGATTACAGACTCTTTTGGGCAGGTTTCTTATTACTAGAGTTTCATGTATTTGTCTGCATTTTAGTGTACAGTTTGCATGTAACATTTTCACGTTAGCACTGTAGATGTCAATAATACAATTAATCACAGATTTTAGTCTTGTGGTTTCACCTTTTTATAAGCATAATTCAAAAAATAATGTTGTTTTGCTTTTTTATACTACAATAACATGTTTTGAATTTGCAAAGCTATAATCCTACTGATAGTTAAATCTCCCATTACTATTTGCAGCACAACATGCCTGCTAGTTTTATATATAATATATATA
>NW_017306937.1:580278-581380 GCF_000935625.1 Nanorana parkeri
TATATATATTATTGGAAAACATTTATGTGTAACATAAATAAAGGAGGTAAAAACATTGTTTTGAAGTTTTTAGCACTTTTTCCATGTGTTATACTTGCCAACTTGTCTGTTTAATTACCGACTTCTCTAAATAATACAGGTTCTGCGGTTATTTAAATTCAGACAGGCCTTATCTGTGTTTAATCAGCCACAGAATCTGTGTAATTCACGTGCGTGTCAGTAATTAAAGGGAAAACTAGAATTACTGAAAAATGCCTTACCTCAGCAGTTGTGACAGAATTGTAACACTCTGGAAATCTTTATTTGAAGGTTGTACACTGTATATGATTGCTTGATACAATTATTGATTACTTTTCTGCTTTTTTTGTAGTGGTGTCGATGGTGATGGCAGGGGGGATGTAGTGATAAATATTTAGGTACACATTATATTAATTTATACTACCGTTTTCACAAATTTAGTTGAAAAATGAACTTGAGTAAACATATATTTTTTATTTTTATTTTGGAGATCAAAACAAGAAAGAAAAACACTATTCTAAAAATAAACATACAGTTGTAGTATTTTTTTTCTTATTTCCAGTACTTATATATTTCTGACATATAACACAGGGCTTTACAGAAGACATAGATGCAGTTATAGTGCTATAGACCGTAAAAGCTAACTATGGAATTAATATAATGTTAAATTATCTTAATATGATTTACAAAATGATAAAACTCAAAAAACTGACGGACGAGTAAAGCTTTTGCTATTCAGGCTGCAGCGCATTTAAATAAATCTGTTCTTGATAAAGGAAATGCAACCTATAAGATGCTTTATAGATTGCTAATCATCATCTTTATGATCATATGGCTTTCTAAAAATATTCAAAGTGTGCTCCATAATTTCCCAAATGCTTTGCTGCAAGAGTTGCTTTAAATAGGTAATTGGGGAAATGAAGAAAAAAAAGAAAAAATTACATTTGTCTCTTTAACCTTCTGAGGCATTTGAAGTGAACACCGCTTTGCTGGTCTGGGAAGTGTTAGTAAGTCGTTCTTTTAAAGCAGCCTGTCAGTGAGCCTTGAACTCCTTTCAATATATAATAATAAAAAATATAGATAA
>NW_017306937.1:581835-586891 GCF_000935625.1 Nanorana parkeri
TCGTGTATCACTTCTCTCTCCCTGTTAGACTGTAAGCCCCCAGGGGCAGGGCCCTCCTTACCATCTTGTCTTGAATTGTATTGTGATTGTAATGTCTTCCTTATATTGTAAACTGTTGGCGCTATATAAATCCTGTATAATAATAATATAATAATAATAATAATGGGGCTGATTTACTAAAGCAAATGAGCAAGACCGGGGATAAATCTCTGTGGCGAACTGGCATGGCACAAATGGTTGAATGTGCGCATGTGTCCGTCGTAATCCCCGAACGTAAACGTAGCAGAGTGTACACTGATGTTCAGTGTGTACAGTGCAGTCTTCTTTTGCAGTACTCGACAAACATTCAAAAAAACACTGCTTTTGTGTTTTTTTTTTCTGATGAAGTGAAAGCTATTAGTATGTCAACATTATATGGAAATAGATGAAACCCTATGTATGTCTCTGTGTCGGTCAGGCAGGGAATCCACATGGAAGTAACAAACCAGGAACGTGGTTAGGTCATAATTAAATATGTCTACTGCTCCTCACCTGCCCTAGAAATGAAATGTGTCCAGTCTACATGACAAAAATCCAGTGTACCCATCGAACTCCTGACCAAATAATACCCTTACAGGTTATTCACAAAAGGGTGAAGAGTTTGGAGACGGCAGGAGAAGTGAACAATCTAGGACAAAATAGCCGATTTGGAAAAATTCTCCAATTCAGCGCACTTTCCGGTTCAGCTACGCTGTCCTAGATTGTTCACTTCTCCTTCTTCTCCAAACTCTTCACCCTTTTGTGAATAGACCCCTCAGAGTCGGGTGGGTGCCAAAGTGACTGCAGATGCCTCTGCAATCCAAGATATGTATATATATAAAGTCACTCGCACTCCAATAGAACTTCAAGTCAAAAACGGTTTATTGACTCGATTGCTACAACATCATATACATGACAACACATAGACATATCTGGGCATTTCTAGTTTAAGGACCCCCTGGTCCCAGAGGGCCCTTCTGTCTGCACAAATGATAAGTCCATCCCTGATTCTGTGTGCGCATAGCTGTGCATTGTTGTGGCCGTATAGTAAATACTGTGAGAATACATTTATGGCTCAATCACACCAGTAGTGCTGGGCTGTCCTAGGCATCGTTACCCAACACAAGAATAAGATTTGCCTTATGTTGGTACCTGCTGGAAAAAAAAGGACATGTACATTTGTGCACAGTGTGTTTCAACCTACTGTAATGCATAACAACCCACTGTGGCACATAACACTACCAACAATACCAAGAAAACAAAATGAAAAGAATAAAGTACTACAGTGTGTGTTCATGCATTTTTAGATTGTAAGCCCTCACGGGCAGGACCCTCCTTACCATTTTGTCTTGAATTGTATTGTAATGTCTTCCTTATATTGTAAAGCGCTGCGCAAACTACTGGTGCTATATAAATCCTGTGTAATAATAATAATAATAATAATAATAATTACACTGCATACCAAAGCGCGTTATATGCAAGATGCTGTGCTGTGGTTTTAATAGGCCCTTGGGTTGCTCATGTGTACTCGGAATGAAAGGTATTCACATAGCTGATTTAAAAAAAAAACATTTTTACACTGCTGTTTAGTCAGTACTGGCCACTAGGTTTTGGCTACTGGTGCTCTTTAATACACGTTAAAGGAGAATTATGAGGCGAGTGATTTTCACACAGCTTCATAATCTGAGCCGACCTGTAACAATGAAACTGTCGCAGGTCGGCTCAGTAGATTGGGAAGTGAACGAACACATACCGCCCCTCGCTCACTTCTCGATCTATCCCTGCAGAGAGCCGTGACTGTCACTCACAGCTCCCTTCAGGGATTCCCCCCCCCCTGTCCGATCCTCCACAGCTGACTGGCAAAACAGACGGGGGAGGGGGCGGGCACAGCTGGCTCTGCCTCTGGATAGGCAGAGCCAGCTGTCAATCCCGCAGCTGGGTGGATCCAGACAGTATTGCCGGGATCTGTCCTGGCTGCGGGATTCTCAGTATACCGCGAGCTGTAGCTCGCGGTATACTGAGCTTTGGGTCATGGGAGAACGCTAGTTCCTGTCCCCATGGTTCTCTTTTAACTGTACAATCAGGTCTGCATATATTTATTTATTTATTTATTACAGGCATTTATATAGCTCCAACAGTTTATGCAGTGCTTTATATACTGCACATTCACATCAGTCCCTGCCCTCGAGGAGCTTACACTCTAAGGTCCCTCTCTCACATGCATTAAGACTTTAGAGAGGGTAGATAGTGGACAGGCGCAAACTCTTATAGAACAGCTGGAAATAAAGCCGGTAGTGGAAGTGGACTAAGGTGTTAATGTTGAAACCTCTCAGTGGTGGGCTATGTGACCTAACATGCCTGTTTTGGGTCACATGACCTGGAACGAGCATGCCATTGGACTTGCTATTTCCAGCTGTTAAATAAGTTAGTTGTCATTCTTTCTCCCTAGTGCCTACATGTATGACTAAAGTAGAAAAGGTGATCTCCAAGTATGACCCACATTTACCCCCAGACTCCCTCTACTCCCTTAATATAATATCCCAGCATTACATTCTTCTTTTACCTTGTTCCTGTAGCAAGTAACTTCCCTGTGATGTCATCACCAGGCTTGTAAATTTCTTGCTTTGGCAGCTGCTGGAAGGAGGGATCAGCAGGGTTCCCTAGGTCAGCTCCTATTGATGTAGGCACACTCCCCAGAACTACATCTCCCAGAAGCCATTACAGTGTGTGGGAAGGCTCTTGGGGGTCAAGGCAGCGGCATTGTTTTGCTGGGAAAAAAAATAATGTACATGTGAGGAGAGGGACAGAGAGGGGTGGGGGAAAGCAGAGTTCTGTAGTACAGCAGGGATGACTTCATTGCTTTAAATTTCTCTGCAGCAGAGACAGCATTGGCGCCTTACTACAGGAAGTTAGGAGCCCACTAGACTTGCACATTTCTCATGTTTTATCCCTGCAGAGATGTCACCTAAGTTGCAAACTTTTTGTTTTCAAAGATATAAGATAAGATAAATCTTAAAAATAAATTCAAGTACCTTAACTATTAACAAAAATGTATCTTATTTGTATATCACTCGGCTGTAGATCCTCAAATCATCTCTGAATTGGTGCCGACACTGTCCTTCCTTCTGGAGGGTGGCTACCTTTGTTCCCCATGGTCACTGTGTGTGTTGTAAAGTAGTCACTGCTCCAATCTCGCTCCTGTAATGGACTACAATCTCATGTTTAGTTTACTAATTTGTATTGAGATTGTATTCCATCAAAGAAGTGAGCTTGGAGCTGTGGCTACTGTACAACACACACAGGGACCATGGGGAAGAAAAGTAGCCCCCCTCCAGAAGGAAGGACAGTGTCAGCACCAATTCAGAGATGATTTGAGGATCTACACCCGAGTGATACACAAATAAGATACATTTTTGTTAATAGTTAAGGTACTTGAATGTATTTTTAAGATTTAACTCCTGAGTTTAGTGTCACTTTAAGGAACCGACTGAAATTTGCACAGTGGTGCCGCTGTCGGCGCTCTTTAAGCTGGCATCCCTCAATCAACTGACTGAAGGAGTTGGTCGGAAAGTCTTCCTACAAACAGAGTCAGCAGGCAATCCCGGAAGCCAATGTTGTCAAAATACAAAATAAATAGCAGGGATTCCTCTATCAAAATGCTCGTAGCAGTGTGTGACCACCTTTAGTCTCTAATAATATGTCAGCAGTTTTCGAAATATAAAAGATGCTGATAAATAAAATCTTTTAAGTAATATCTATTGACTTCGTTGGGCCGCCTCGTGACTCCACGAGATGTTGAAAGGTGATGCGAGGAATCTGACACTGCACTGTTGGCCTTCTGTTGTCTTGTACCAGTCTTGCCACTCTCCGTTCTGCCCTAACATTGACTAGTCGCTGACGGCCACAATTCGCACGTTCAGACCCAGATTTTCGGCTGACAGTCCAGTCTTTAAACACTTTAACAACCGCTTGTTTATTTAACGAATTCTGCTGTTTTGCTGATACTCGCTCCATGGCTCCGCGCCAACAATTATCACACGTTCAAAGGCTGTTAAATCGCATTGTTTACCCGTATCTTCAGAAAAAAATCACTTCTACTGTTGTGGTAAACAACCTGCTTCCCTATTTATAATGGTCTGGCCCTCTAGCAACTTCAGCGTGAAATTATAGCTAATTTGCCTACAAACGTCAGGTGGTCATAATAATCTGGCCACTCAGTGTATAGTCCAGCTCTTGTGTTAATGCTTCCATTTGCCTATAGTGGTGGATAATGTAGACTATAGTCTACACAGCAAAGATACAAAAATGTCAAATGTTTCCAGGTGTGGAGACTTTTTTACTAAATTACTATTGTATGTTTTAGTAGATTGTGTAGTTTTTTGCTTTTGGGTTATAGTTGTCTTTTAAGCATTAACCTAAACTAGTAGGTAACATGACACAATAAGCTACTCAGAAACGGCAAACATTTCATTTTCGGTGTAAGTATGCGTGGCTTTGCACACATTTTTGGGAATATTAGTAGCGCTTTCATGTACATTTTTTTTAAGTTTACCAATCTTTTAAATATCTGTCAAAGGGCCGAAAAAGGGAATGGGAACTCGGCAGTAACTCGATATCGATATTTACGGACTCTGTGAACTCTCTTCAGTATGTCTGTCCATCAGTTCTCAGAAGTTTACAAACTGTGCCTTGAATTTTCCTTTGCGAGCACTCCCGCGGCACGCTGGGTAATAGATTGCAGACGTCGAAGCATCTCACAGAATGGGCAGAGAATGCCCAGGGGCAACACATATAAGTAGCAAAATAGGTCACATAACTAAGCACGACCCCGTGTCACCCTGTGTTTTGATTAACCTTTTTAAAGTACAAAATGACAAGTTTAACTAAAATGATTAAATAATAGCCTGTTCGGCTGTGCGTTTCAGGATGTCCGTGGCAAGGCGGCAGTGGATTAGCGGCGGTGCGGGGGAGGGCGGGGATCATGCCCTTAGATCTTTTGTTTCTTTTGCTCTATGACAATTTTGAAAGTAAACCTGAG
>NW_017306937.1:587082-612226 GCF_000935625.1 Nanorana parkeri
GGGGAGATAAATCCAAAATCAACATGGGAAATTGATTAGTAATACAAATATGGATAAGTTAAATGGTGTATTAATGGGGTGCAAACAAAACTGAAAACAATACGAAACTTCCAGATCAGCCACAGTTCAGAAAAGACGAGAAAAAAAACAAAACTGAAAGAACTACATATGGTACCCACACGTCTCCAAACTGAAGAAAAATGTGTTTATCTAAAACTATGTTTGTTCTATAATGGCATATTGTACAGGGGGAAAAAATGCTCAGTGCTAAAAAAAAAACGAAGTTTATGAGGCATTGCTGAGTGTAATATACACTGCTGGGGTCAGCGTGCATTTTTCTGATATCTGTATAGATGCCACTATCGACTGTTGAACTGCAGAAGTTGGAGGACAATCAAGGACAAGACATGGAATGGGTCATGTGATCTCTCATTATCTGACATTTTTAAATGGATTCCTAACTTTGATAGTTTTTCTTTATGTGTGCCTAAATATTCATGCCAGTGTGATCAGTTTTGAGCCAAATCCAGGCAGATATGAAAAAAACTAAATAATTAATTCCAGCTATATTTTCAATACAAAATCCTTAATTGTATTTATCTGCGAGCATCTGAATCTGCGTTCATATAAGCTTCCTCCAATCCTCTGCACATTCAGTACAGTACAGTAAAGTAGGAGCAGCACTCTGAACCAGTCAATTACTTTGCACAATGCTGTCAGTCTAATATTGTAAAAGTGCTTACCGGAGGGAAGAGAACAGGGATGACTTCATCAATGTTCTGTTGTGCTGATATCATACCTGGAGCACAAAACTGGTTGAACAGAATTAGAAATTCTTTGTCAGAATTCAAATGCATGTACAATATATCTTATAGGTATTATTGAGCTGTTTGCTTGGTGTAAGCTTTAATAAATTATGGTATTCCAGTGTGCCCATGTTTTTAAAGAGGAACTCCAGGAATTACAAAAACCTTTGCATTACACCTTTACAATATTTGACATTGGTAACTTTGCTGTGCTACCTATTACACTGAGAGCAAAAAAAACAAAACCAAACTGATAAAATTACCGTAGGCGGATTTTCTGTATTGGATGAACTTGGCTGTATGAGAGGATACTGCTTTCTACTAGGTATGACTCTAAACTATGAATTATTCATTGGTTCTTGTCCTTGCCACCTACATACACTATATTACCAAAAGTATTGGGACGCCGGCCTTTACAGGCACATGAACTTTAATGGCATCCCGGTCTTAGTCCGTAGGGTTTAATATTGAGTTGGCCCGCCCTTTGGCGCTATAACAGCTTCAACTCTTCTGGGAAGTCTGTCCACAAGGTTTAGGAGTGTGTCTATGGGAATGTTTGACCATTCTTCCAGAAGCGCATTTGTGAGGTCAGGTACTGATGTTGGACGAGAAGGCCGGGCTCGCAGTCTCCGCTCTAATTCATCCCAAAGGTGTTCTATCAGATTGAGGTCAGGACTCTGTGCAGGCCAGTCAAGTTCCTCCACCCCAAACTCGCTCATCCATGTCTTTATGGACCTTGCTTTGTGCACTGGTGCGCAGTCATGTTGGAACAGGAAGGGGCCACCCCCAAACTGTTCCCACAAAGTTGGGAGCATGAAATTGTCCAAAATGTCTTGGTATGCTGATGTCTTAAGAGTTCCCTTCACTGGAACTAAGGGACCAAGACCAACCCCTGAAAAACAACACCCACACTATAATCCCCCCTCCACCAAACTTTACACTTGGCACAATGCAGTCAGGCAAGTAACATTCTCCTGGCAACAGCCAAACCCAGACACGTCCATCGGATTGCCAGACAGAGAAGCGTGATAAGTCACTCCAGAGAACCCGTCTCCACTTCTCTAGAGTCCAGTGGCGGCACGCTTTACATCACTGCATCCGACGCTTTGCATTGCACTTGGTGATGTAAGACTTGGATGCAGATGCTCGGCCATGGAAACTCATTCCATGAAGCTCTCTACGGACTGTTGTTGTGCCAATCTGAAGGCCACATGAAGTTTGGAGGTCTGTAGCTATTGACTCTGCAGACAGTTGGCGACTTCTGCGCTGCTTCCACTTTGTTATAATACCACCAACAGTTGACCGCAAAATATTTAATAGTACGGAATTTGACGGAACACCTGAATCCAATGATTTGGAGGGGTGTCCCAAAACTTTTGGTGATGTAGTGTATGCCAGGATAAGTTGGTAACTTCAGAGAAGGTAAATCTTGTTTCCAGCAGCCTGGCCTGCAGCCTCTTGACTCTAAGTACCTTGTGTTGTGTTCTGAAAATCTACTTTTTTAATATTAATTTTTCTCTTAGCTCAATGCAGAGCACATCTCCCAGCAGAGCTCTCAAGTACTGGCTGGGAGTAGTTTGTTTTTAGAAAAGCAAAGCTCTGGGAGGTTGCTGGCCAGGCTGCAAGAAACAGGACTTAGCCCCCATTAACACCTGAGCGATTTGTTGTGCATTGACCGAAGTGTGACAATGGCCAGCATGAAGATTATACTCAATGATGTGCATTAGGTACAATTATGCATCTTTGGCCCCATAGACTTCAATGGGAGCAACACAAGTGTTGTAGCATGTTTTTCACTCTTTTTGCCTCTAACAACTGATCTCCGCCTCCAAGCAGTCTCAGGCCTGTGAACAAAATGGAGGATTCAAGAGTATCCATGCTGGATGTGGGGACTTTCATTAGCCTGGTGTGGGCCCACAAGAACCTCTACAACCTGATGCCTATTACAAGAATCGTAGCAAGTGGCACAGGGCCTGGAAAGAAATTGGGCCTTAAGTTTTCCCGGATTGGAAGCTCCAACAGCACAAAACACCACATCACCACACAGGATAACCAGGAAGTAGATACAAGGACAACAACAGCATATGATATCACAGATGATACTGCTTACCATTGGCCAAAACAAACACGTCTGAAGGGTGAAAACGCAATAGAAAAATCTTCAAAAAGTGTGAAAAATACACAAAAACTGCTTCAAATTTGCCTGAAAATGCTCATGCTCAATTGCAAATAGGTAGCTTCAGGTATTTTTTCTGGGATTGCAGGGACAAGTACACAAGCGTTTAATAATAGTGTAGTTATTTGCCTACAATGCTGACATATTACACACATCACTTTTATAAAAAGTTTATGATATTGAAATTGTTATATATTACACTGTCATTGAGTCTAGACAGCTCTAGGTCACACGTTACATTGTTGTGAGTTGTATTACTTGAGCATGTTAGTCAGCTCTCTGTCCTGTATGTTCCTGCTTGTAGAACATAATCCAACTCTGTCACTCAGGGCTGGATTTACTCTCCCTGCTGCTCCAAGGCCAGGTTCAGCAATGCGTCCCCCTCCCAGCCAACCCCCAACCCCCATCAATGGAGAATGGCAACCGGATGGTAGGGGCGGCAGGGTTACTTTTAAAAAAAAAAAATCATTTTCTTTATTTTTTCTTTACGTTTTTGTCACTTTTTTATTCATTTATTTTTTTACGTTTTTACATTTTTATTTATCTTATAGTTTACTTTTTTTATTTTGTATAATTTTTTATCTTATTATCGTTTATTTTATTTTTTAATAATTATTTTCTTATTATCACCTGGAACTGCATGTCCCTTTGGGCATTGGGGGATTTCACACCGCTGCCACCCCTTTGCTCCCTGCCGCCCCGAGGCCGGGCCTCGGTGGCCTTGTGGGGAATCCGGCCCTGCTTTCACTAGCTTCTGATCACCATGGTATGTCACACTGCACCAAATACTTTTTGAAACAATGTGTACAAGTTTGTCAATATGTTTGAACTGTGAAGTCTGCCTAACCAGAGAACGCTGGAACTATGGTATGAAGAGAAATACTTTATTGAAGATCTCACAACATAGACCTGGATGCACACGAACATTGAAAATGGAAATGACGCATTGGAACAAAGAGCAATTCTAGGCAACAAGTTTAAACGGTCAGAGCTTTTTAACTAAGCATAACTCAGAGCGTCCACTTATTTTACTGTCACGTGGGGTTCATGCAGTCCACCGCTGTCAGATTTGATGGAGTTTTTCACGTGTGCAGTGGGTATGTCTACTTAGCTTTACTTGTACTGTGTAGCTTCTCTCTCTGCTTGATGTGCCGCCAATCAAATATAAATCTACAAGGCAACTATAAATCTGATTGGTGGCTCTGAGAAACCTTTTACTACTGGTAGTTACATCAGGGTTTGCTTGAAGCAGCGAGTGGGGTCGGTAAAGGAATTGGAATCTTTGGCTTGGTGGGCTAATACAACCAACTAACCTTTTATGATAGGTACACAGATTCACATCTTCCAGCATCAGCTTCCTTGGCATCTGGTCACATGAAATCTCAGAGTTGCAGAGAAAGCTGGTACTGTAAGACTTCCCTCTGCCTGTTCACATGTCTGAACAGGGAGACCACTATGTGCCACTTAAGTTAATGGTGCGGTATCTCCACTCAGAGCCACCAGTTCAACATATCTTATTAAGGCTGGCCCAAGGGGGAAATGCTCCACTTCCCCCAGCACAGTCTTACCCTGCCTGCATTACAAACAGATATGATGGGTATCATCAAATTACCAGGAAACAGGAGTAGGGTGGACTGGTGCACTACAGCAACACCTAGCCCTGAGCATGGATTTCGTCTACAATTTTGACTAGACGGTATTTCAATATAGTTTAGTAATAAGCTCTCCTACCTTCCCTCTGCAATTTTGCCATCATTGACATAGGCCAGGGGTAGGCAAACAGAAGTATAATTATTTTTTAAATAAGAAAGAACAAGAGAGAAATATGTGAATATAATCCTGTAAATATTTGGCACTCTACACAAATTTCCACAAACTGCTTATATAAAGATGCATTGCGCAGTATGTTGCGGGTGGTGTAATGTGCTCTGACTACCTGTAGAGGGCATCAGTGTTTAGCTGTTGTGCCACCCTGTAAGATAACGCAAGTTCTGGATTTTACAGAACATTGACAGCTTGACAGTATATTTAACGAGTGAAATCACATGACTACAATTTGTGCTAATTAAGTGCAGAATTGTGCAGGGACAGGCCAAGATAGGCTCCCAGGATAGCAGTGAAAGTTATTTTGGAAGCATTTTGTTTGTCTTTTTGTATAATTCATCCTGTGTTAGTGGTTGCATCCACTGTGCTAATAGCCTTTCTTTTTCGTAACCGTTAATTCTACATGCTCATTTAGCACAGCTGCTAAGCTAGATGCGGATTTTGTAACCGGGGTTTATCGGCCTTGTTTCACATAAACTTGTGGAAATGGAATTTGTAACATCTTTATCTGTCAGAATATTGAAAAATATTTATCACTCTGGGATCTCTATCTGATTGCACTTTGGCAGGCAGCGCTCAATGAATTTGACTTATGGCTTATATTCAGTTGGTAAACTAGTGTTGCAGCATTTGAAATGTTTTAGTATCAATCCACACCACTGCGTGCTTTAAGACATGCACGTTAACACATTATTTGTCATGCATTTCAGTAACGCAGCCCACTTTGAAAGGGTCTTCAATGCACAAAATAACACGCCGGCACTCTTTTTGGCAACACAGCCTACCAGGCAAAGAGCATTCCCAACTCTGTGTTGTGGTATGCTACAGCGCAGGTTGATTTACTGCATATGTGCATTAGGGTGCCATTAGGAATGGATGAAAACACATTGCAATGCAAATCCACAGCATTAAATCAGAGGTTTTAATGTGTGTGCAAGTGCAAACGTCATTAATCCAGTTTTAAGAAAGAACTCTGAGAATATTACAATCTTGCAGTGGAGTAACCCCCACACTGCAACGTTAAAGTGCTCGTTTATTTTAGGGGACTCCAATAAAGCAGATTTACGTACCTGATCCTCGGTGGCTCCCTTCAGGCTGCTACATCGGTCCCTGCTGCCTCTCCTCCCCCACACTCTGGTGGGCTAAAGATTGCTGACATCATCACGTCCTATGCAGTTCTATTATATGTACTGTACTGTACTGCACTTTACCAATAATATATCTAAATTCAAGTAAATATATATACACTATATTGCCAAAAGTATTGGGGCGCCGGCCTTTACACGCACATGAACTTTAATGGCATCCCAGTCTTAGTCCGTAGGGTTCAATATTGAGTTGGCCCGCCCTTTGCAGCTATAACAGCTTCAACTCTTCTGGGAAGGCGTCCACAAGGTTTAGGAGTGTGTCTATGGGAATGTTTGACCATTCTTCCAGAAGCGCTAATCTCTAGGCTTCAGGCCTAGCCAGATCAGACAGTCAGTAGCAGCCTCCCCCCCAAACAGGGCCCAGTGTTTGCCAGGTATGCGAACCATAAGAATTTATATGCCAAAAATGATTGGTTAAACCAATAAATGTTTTTTTCCCACGATTTTGGCTTATAGACACACACCTGAAGATTCCTGGCTCGACCGAAAGGAACACAACTGAAAATTGCTGGTCTTGGCTTGCAGCCACACAACCGAAGATTGTTGGTCTCGGCTTAAAGGCACACAACTGAAGATTGCTGGTCTCCTCTTAAAGGTACACAAACGTTTGCCAATCTCAGCCTAAAGGTACACAACTGCTGATTGCTGGGCTCGGCTTAAAGGCACACAACTAAAGATTGTCAGTCTCAACTTAAAGGAAAAGAGCTGAAGATTGCCAGTCTCGGCCTAAAGGCACACTACTGGCCCATGAGTGGTGGGAATACCTGTTGCTATTTTGGGTATCTTGTAAAGCCTATCCATCTCTCCCCTGGCCAATAAAACCTGCAAGCAAGGATTGAAAGAGTGGATGTTGGTCATTTGGTCACTGCTGGTGGGTCATTGAGTCTTTTGGGGCAGCAGTAGTTCAGATCACCAATAGCAGCATTATGAGGGGTCAAAATGTTCAGGGGCTTCTTAGGGTGTTATGCACTACACTGGATTTAAATCCATAATTTTTAATTTCACTGCTATATTTAAAGGCTTTCTATAACAAAATGTCAAAGCATATCGATTATCTTTAAAAATGAACTCTGTTTTGAAAAACAGAAAGCCCCACCTCCTTCCCTGCAACCCTTTTCCCCAACAATTTGTTTTTTTTTCATCAAATAAAATACCTCCATATACCTAAAATCAAGGAGTGTTCTGGCTGGCCCATGACATCCCTGGTTCTCTTATTCCAGTGGCCCGGGTCTTCCATAATGCAAAGAGCAATGCAGATGTTATGACATCAGTGCTGCTCTCTGTAGTATTCTACTGTGAGCCCAGGCTGAAGTGGTGATGTGCCTCAAGGGATGTGTCAGTGGAATACTGGGCTCAAATGTATACCTCCCAACCTTCTGAGATGAGAAAGAGGGACACCTTCTAACACAATGGGGGGGATTTATCAATAGCAGAGCAGGCATAATCTGGAGCAGTTGCCCAGGGCAACCAATCAGCTTCTCTATTCAGTTTGTTCAGTTAAGATTTTAAAATAAAAGAGAGAAGCTGATTGGTTGCCATGCACAACTGCTCCAGATTTTGTCTGCTCCAGTCTTGATAAATTCCCCTCAATGTATTTAGGCAACAGATGCCCCCTGCCATGCTCCCAGTTCTATATAGGCAATGGGTTCTATATAGGCAATGGGCATCTTCATCCTTAGTATCAGCCACTGGGCTCCCAGACTCAGGCCTCAGTGCAAGCACATAACTAGTCTCTAGGCTTTAGGCCTAGCCAGATCAGACAGTCAGTAGCAGCCTCCCCCCCAAACAGGGCCCAGTGTTTGCCAGGTATGCGAACCATAAGAATTTATATGCCAAAAATGATTGGTTAAACCAATAAATGTTTTTTTTCCACCATTACTTTTCCCTTATATTGGCTTTTTAAAATAGCAAACAAGATACTCAAGAGATAGGATGAAGGCTTTAGTGCAGAATAACACTTTTGGTAGTTAAATAGTAACTTTTCATAGATATCTATACATCAGACTGGAAAGAGGGACACATGGATTTGGTTCCAAATGAGGGACAGTTGGGAGGTATGCACATGAAGTTGGTTTAAGGACTCTGGCCATCATTCAACCAAGAAAAGGTCCAGTGCTGTTTTAGAAATCCAACAGCATATTGAGGTTTAATTATGTCTTTATGGTTGCCACCTGTCCAGGATTCACCCAGACAGTCCGGGTTTTGAATGCTGTGTTCGGGTTTCATGGCAGCAGAAACCCGGACACAAGATGCCAGGCAGACAGGAGCAACCAAAATTAAGATAGGGGCTACTGACCCCCCACTGAAAATAGTCTCAACTATGATATTTACATATGAATGGGTGGCGCTATTTACATAATAATAAGCTGCGACTCATTCTCCCCCCAAAAAATGTCTGTGTGTTGCTAGAGTGTTCGGTTTTCGCTTGAAGAAAAGGTGGCAACCCTATATGTCTTTTGAGCTGTAGATGGCGCTGTAGTGCAATGTTAGTCTATATGCTTATTCATGTTTTATCTATGATGTACAGGAAGTTCTATCTGTATGCTGTATAATGCTGTATTGTTATATTATTATACAGGATTTATATAGTGCCAACAGTTTGCGCAGCGCTTTACAATATAAGGAAGGCATTACAATCACAATACAATTCAAGACAAGATGGTATGGAGGGCCCTGCCCCTGAGTGTTTACAATCTAAAAGGGAGGGGGAATTCTCCCCCCTCTGTATTCTAAAGAAATATTCTTCTAAGCAAGTAAAACTTAATTCAGCATTCTCAGTGCTTCATCTAAACACATAACCAACATGCTGAACATCTGGAGCCGTGAGTGTTTGGAGGACTGCGCTGGATAGGTGAGTATTACAGCAAAAGGTGTTTGTTTTTATTTTATTTTTTTCACTTGCTGCTCTAGTAATTTCCTATTATTTGTTTTAAACTGGCATTCCACTTTAAGGCTTTCCAAAAAAGAATCCATAAAATGCAATAAGCCATAGCAGCCAGTCAGGTTTCAGTTTGTTTTTGTAAGGTCAGTTAAGAGAACATGTCTGATTGGTTCCTTTGAGTTACTGTGCTTTCTACATCATCACTGCACTTTTCCTTATGAAATAAATTCTTACATGCGATCAATCCTGATTTATTTGAGAAGCGAGTGTGTTTCTGGAACCCAGACACAGCTCATGTTGGCTGTACAACATGTTGAGCAGTAAATGCACATTGTAGGATAATATTGCCTAACACTGTTCCCACTCCAATTTATAATGTATACCCAAGGGCCGTGTTCAGGGAGGCCATCTGCTGAACAACGTGCCTCGGTGGCATAGATCACTGCAGCGCTCAGAAAATCTGCATCTCTTTCATTTTAATGAGCAATAATTCACCCATCGCCCATCTGAAGCGTGCTCGGCAGCGCAGTCCCCGAACATTTGAAGTGGAAGGCTTGTGTATCAGGCCTCCTGCATTCTTATCGCCTCCCCTAGGGAGAGAGGCTCCACTTCTCTTTCAAGAGCTAACGCCGAAAATAGTTCTTTCCTGTAACATATGCTGAGCACGCAGCTCAGGAGATCCACATCTTTGACGCTTCTCGCCACTCTCTGGAATGGTCCTCAGCCAAAAAAACGAGGGAGGAGGCGAGGGGCGCACTGAGTTTGGGCTTTCAAAAGAAAACAAAATAGAAAAAGGGTCGCAAAAACAGGAAAGTCACGGGGAGCCTGTCAGCCGGATGTGGACTGAATGGATCTTTTGCAGCCTCCGTTGTCTTGTGTGCCAGCCAAAAAGTACAGGCATCTTTTGTGTGTCGCGGGCATCCCTTGTGCTGGATGAGTCGCACAGACACACGCATTACCTGACTGCTCGGTTTGTGCAATAGCCAGGCATAGTGCGGTTTAACAGCCGATCAATACTAAGGACGCAGTCTGCCTGGTACATGATTAACTACTTACTGGCAATCCCCTTGCTTGATACATTTGGTTTCAATGTGCTGAAAGTGAAGCTAGGCCACAGCCAGGACCGGATTTACTTTCTCCGCTGCCCCAAGGTTGGCAGCAGGGTTGGTTTTAATTTTTTAAATTTTTTCTTAATTTTTTTTACTTTATCACTTTTTTACATTTTTATTTTTTACTTTTTACATTTTTATTTATCTTATTAACTTTTTGCATTTTTTTAATTATAACCGGCATCGCTGCCTCTTTTCAAATAGCGGGGATTTCCCGCTCGCGCGCGCCGTGTATACACGCCCAGTTACATCCAAGAAGCTCCCGGCAGGCCGTGTACACAGCGGCTGGCCGGGAGGTAGTTAAAGGAGAACTATGGGGTCAGGGCTTTACCCCATAGTTCTCATAAGGGTCACGGGAGAATACAAACTAGCAGCTACAGCTCGCGGTATACTGAGACGCCGCAGCTGGAACGGATCCCGACATTGCTGTCGAGATCCACCCAGCTGCGGGATTGACAGCTGGCTCTGCCTATCCAGAGGCAGAGCCAGCTGTGCCCGCATTTTTGTGCATCACAATATACTGACATGATAGAATTAAATAAAATGTCAAAATAAATAGTTTTTAAAATAAAAAAATAAACAGGCACTACAAGGCATTTTAAGGGTCCATTCACGCCAGCGGGTGCACGTTATGGTGTGCTGGTGTGAATGGGCCCTTACAAATCCTTTGTCAGATAAGACAGTTGACATATGTGTATGCTTACTAATTATAAGACTGACTAGAGTTCTCCTTTATTGCATACCCAATCATCTTTGCATAGGCACACTGGTATTATTGATTTATATGTCACCAACATCTTCCACAGAGCTGTACAAAATTAGGAAATAGAGTGAGGGGGTTATAACAACCACAACAAAACACTAGAAGTAAGAGCCTTTAAAAAAGAGCTTACTATCTAAAGGGTGAATGAATACATGAAAAATGAAGAGAGATTAGCAGTGATCATTGTGTTTTTAGATCAACTGTGTGGTTATGAAAATAATTGGGGAATATCATGTAGTGACAGAGAGTTTTCAAACTTAAATGCCTTTCTAAAAAAAAGTGTTTTAAATGTGCATTGAAACCAAATCATGAGGAGACAGGTAAAGGACACGCCTTAGGGCCTGTTCATTGGACATGGAAAATACCATTCTGATGTTCCTAAAAATGACTCAGTTAAGAGCCCTCTAGAAAGGTCATGACTCTTTATAGTGCTTATAAAGTCATCAACTGCTTAGAATGACTATGGTCAGAGTAGCTGGAACTTTAAGCGGTTCTGTTGTAACCTGGTAAATGGTGGGTTTAATGTAATAATCTTCTCTATATGTTTCCCAATGTTGGTACTACCAGGCATAGCTGAGCAGATCATGATAGGAGCCTTGACCGCTGAGAGTATGGTATTGTAATTGCTGTGTCGGTTTTACATATTTCAATTGACAGGTGACATTTCATTAAGTTCTATGGGCAACCCGCTAGGCACCCCACTGCGTTGAAAAAAATACTGCACGCCATACTTTTTTCAGTGCACTCCACCTCAGCTTGAACTGAGCACGTCTGAAACAAGGCAAATTGCTTTGTCTTGTGTTGGGGCTGCACTGAATGTTTTTTGTGTACTATATATAAAGCTGAACTCTAGGCAGCTATAAAAACTAGCGGATCAATAAAGTCATGTGTAGCCCCCATCACCTTTTGTGAGGTAGTTGCTAGAAATGTTGTGATTGCCAGAGCTCTAGACAGTCTGGCTGAATTATAGTTGGCATTTATCTGGTTAAGGTATCTGGTGTTCTGGCATCGATTGTACCTGCCTAAGTGGAGTGTGACTTTGCTGCAGTGTGAGACACCCAATGAGGGACACTGTGAGTGTGTGTTCAGTTCACCAGCCAATCACTGGGGCTCTCACAGCCAGTGTTGCATGCTGGGACAGAACATATATACTCCAGGGAATTGCCACGTGCTCAGTCTGAATCCAGCCATGGATTAGTCCAGGCTAGGCCTGGGAAGTGGGAACACCTGAGTGCGGGAAGTGTTTTTCTAGGCCTCAAGTCTGGAAAAGACCTCTGTTATGGTTTGAGGAGGAGAAACTGATGGCTACTAGAGGTGCCTGAAATAGAGAGGGCCTCAGGAGCAAGTCTGGTGTCTCTCCTACTGAAGATTCTGTTCCAATCCCTATTCAACTGTGCTGCAAATTGATCTACACTGAATTACTAAAAAGGGACTGGTGAGTCTGGAGTCTGTGTCTGTTCTACCCTGGATGTCCAGGATCCCTATACCCTCTCTCCCAGAATAAATATCTTCATAAAGTTCTTCAGCCTCATACTTCTGGCTTGGATATCCGCTCTGTGGGCACTAGAAGAGGGTGGTTATGCTAATGGGCAGCAGGTTAAGAAAATCCCTAGACAGTTTATGGGTGGCCCAGGTTATTCTGGCGGCTCCTTTGGAGGTGAGCGCTACATATGGGGGCTCGTCTGGGATTATCCTAGCCATTTTTAAGCCAATTGTCTGAATTTGTGTGCTGACCCGGTGACTGAAGAATTTGTGCTCAACAGTGTTATTTTTGTCCTACAGTCGCTCCAAGCAACTGAGACCATGTTCTGTGTCTGAGAAAATGTCATTTTTGGGACCAAGTGTGGTTTCTACTGGAAGAGAGAGGGTTAACAGACTCCAGCGAAGATAATATCACTGTTCTCTACATGTCTAACAAGAGCCAACTTTCTGTAATGTACGTACAGTACTACGAACCAAACCCAAAAAGGTGGGCACTCCTTGTCAGCACGAGCGCGGTAGCATTACAACTACCCCCTGCTGTACAGTAATAGCCTCCGTTTGTAAGTAGGAGTCGGATGTAAGTCGGATGTATGTAACTCTGGGACTGCCTGTATTAGATAATTAAGTCATTTTTGTTTCCCCTAGGATAATAGTGCTAGAGGAATATGGTCATGTTCTCTTTTTCTAGTCAAAAACATGGCAATGTGAACATGTTTAGGCACAAGTCTATAAAAAACATTCAGGGCAGATAGAGTACCTCCATATCATACTGTCCTCTAATGCTCTAATGTCTATTGCAAAATGCAATACACCCCCCCCCCCCCCCCACCCACAGTAAGATGGCAGTGGGAATGTATTTACATGGGTAGAGAGGATTGACATTTCTTTCTGGCGTTTATTGACTGGACAGCAATGTGATATCTCTGAGAACACAGGGATTTGTTTATGTGTAGTGCCAGTTCCTTATCAGACCAGAGCCCCTTTCGCAGAAAGGTCATCTCCTTCCAGGCCTGGCTTTAGGTCTGTACAAACAGATTCATACTGGCACTGTGCTTTTCAAGAAGATTTGCTTTGCTGATGATGTATGAAGGGTATTTACAAGGATCTCTAGTTTACAAATTAAAATGTACCCATAAACCTGAAGATTTTATATTGTCTTTTAAAATAGCAATGCAATGATTTAGAGGTTGGATGTAGTGCTGGTATAGTATAGCACGTTTACTAATACATCGGACTAAGAAGAGGGACAACTGAGGAGTAACGAGAGACAAAGAAACTTCATTCCAAAAGAGGGACTTTTGGAAGCTATGATTTAGAGGTTGGATGTAGTGCTGGTGTAGTATAACACGTTTACTAATACATTGGACTAATAAGAGGGACAACTACAGTGTAACGAGAGACAAAGGAACTTCATTCCAAAAGAGGGACTGTTGGAAGCTATGATGTGCACACAATGTGGGAGAAGCCAAATAATTGAACAGTAGGTTATTTTTGGATTGTGGGAGGAAGCGCACAGAAAAAACATACAAACTCCATCCACATAGGGTCCCTGGTGGAATTTGAATCAGGGCCTAGAGCTGCAAGCAGGGCTTGATTTCCATCGCTGGAGCCTGTAGGCACAAAGCCTATGGAGCCCAAAGGAGCATTCCTCTGCTAGGACCATCTCTATTACATAGTATTTGAGGTTGAATAAAGACATTAGTCCATCAAGTCCAACCTATTAGGATCTCATTCTAGGAAAGGCTCAGGCCTACTTTTTAAATGATCAATCCGGCCCTACGTTTTATCCACGATTCCCTACGTTTTCTTGGCTTGGCAGCAAAGTACCCTTGGAAATTGTTTTTCAATTTTGATAACTGTAGAGCATTTCTTTGTATGACCTCAAATCACCGTTGGCTTAATAGGGTGTTGTGGCCCATGTGCTGCTGTGATTGCTTTGCTAGAATCTTCTCTTCAGCACAGACATTTTTTTGCTTTACTGGCACTTAGAATATTGTGACTGTGTAAATAGGTGTATATGAGATGATTTGGTGTCTACTGATGATGGGCACCTGTTTGCCTCTGCTGCCCATAGCCACAAGCCTACTGTTCCTAGTGGTAATTCCAGCCCTGGCTGCAAGACAAGACTGTTCACCACATAATCCCACGGTTCTATTTATTGTGGCTTGTCACACAGGGACCCCAGCTGGCAATATGTAATGTCAGTAGTGCCCCCCACCTCAGGTTGTTGTTATCAGCTTATTTAGCTCATCCCTGTTCTGAAAGTGTGCACGTTTAAAGTGAGTATATGTCCAGAGCCAGCGAGGGACCCAGTCAGCACCCATTGCTTCATTGTTCTTGACAGACATCTCCATACAATGTTCTTGCCTGACCATATAGAACTAACAAACATTTTTTTTTAGTGGGGATGTTCAGATACCAAGTACCGTACTGAGTACAAGTACAGATACTTTTCCAGCTCCAAGACTAGACTAGAGAAAATTAAAAAAGTTAGGAGGCAGCTGTATAGTATTGATGTTTACATGTAGGGTTGCACAGATACCAAGTACAGTACTCGGTACAAGTACGAGTACATGTACCGATACTTTTGAGTTTCAAGACTACACTAGAGAAAAATAAAAAAATTAGGAGGCAGCTGTCATTTGTAAAGAGCACACGGAGCTCCAGGGATTTGTACATCTCTGTTTTAATGTACGATTTTGTTTTTATAAATATAAATAAAGTGATGCACAGATACCAGTTTTGCGAGTACAAGTACTGGTACTTGCCGAGTACTTACAAGTACGAGTACTGATACATTTTTGTTTATTGTCATGTGACAGTTTTTCTAAAACAATACAGACTAATGATTTCAGGACAGTGGTGGAGCACCAGAGCCAGGTCCCAGCTGCAACCTCTGCAACCCTGGTAGTTCTCATGAAAATGCCAAGTATCTGCACTGGTACTCGAAAAGTATCTGTGCATCCCTATTTACGTGATTATCATGCTGTGACCTGTATATGTATATACGCAGTCAGGTAGTTGTCACAATTTCCCAGTGGTGAGATGTCCCCACCAGAATTCTACATTCTATCCAACAGCAGCGGCTCATAGAAATCCAATGTTGCATTCCGCTGATGGATTTCTGTTTTATATTATTTAGCAAAAAGGTTTTAATCAATTGAAACACCAAACTGCTGCTTTTCTTGCTATCTATGTCTTCCTGTCCCGGTGACACCCATTCCCCTAACTTCGTGTCTTGGTGTCACTGTCACAAAAGTAAGAGAAAAACTCCCCAGTGAGGCCAAAGAGAGCCATAATGCCTGAAAGAGGTTCTAAACTTCCCCCACTATAGTCAAAACCGAAAAAAACCAAAGAGAGGGTGGAGTAAGACTGACATGGGGGAATATAAGGTCATGGGATGCAGTATGGTATGTAATACAATTAAACGAGAAGTGCATTTTAAAGCAAAGTGCACTTATCTTTTTTTGCCCTTAACCTAAGCAATCTCACCACCACCCCCGTAGATCAATACTAACTCATATCCTAGGGGTGTGGTTCCTCTATTGTTTACATCCAGTGCTCCCTCTGCTGGTTGCACCTGTACAGTACACCCTCATAGACCTCTATGGCCAGTAGAGAGACTTGCAGTGATGGATGTCAACAAACAGCAGAGCAGCAGCCCACAGATCTCAGTAAGTATACTAAGTGAGGGCAAGGGTGGGATCGTTTAGGTCAGGGGAAGGGGGCAAAAAGGATAAATGCACGTTGTCTAAAAGTGCACTTATTCTTTAAAACGGAACACCAGGCAGAAAAAAAAAATCCAGCTCTGTGTTCGTAATGCATTGTATTCTTACATAATGAGTCTTCATATTGGCGTCCTTTAATTCCCTGCACAACAGCTCTTAGGCTGGAAGAGGGGGGCAGCAATCTGAACCAGTGGAGGGGGGGTGGTCTTTGCTTTGCACAGTACTGCCCGTTCATTGTGCAGTGAACAGGGTGAGGAGGGCTGTTGAACAAACTGTGTCATTTAACTGCAGAGGAGAGAAGTGAGGTCACCCGCCTAGTCCTGCTGTCTAGCAGGGGTGCCTAGATCACAAGAGTTTCTGAATAGAATTACAAATATTTTGGCAGGTAAGACAGTTCACATATATGCTTTTCAACTGTGTTTAGCTGTTTGCTGGAGCTTAGCTGCACTGACTCACCAAAATCTCCCTGGAAATTATTACAAAATGTTGCCTGTGATGATTGCCTAATCTATTACCGAGCTGCCTCAAGCCAGCATTGATACAGAAATATTTTGTGAAACTGTACAAGTCATTATGAGCACCACCAGTAAGGTGTTAACAGCCGCCTCAAATTTGTGATTGGACGGGCAAGGCGAAAAATCTGAGAGAGGCGGAAATTAGGTGCAGGGCTAATGACTGAACTCAGGAAAACATTTACAGACATGTAACTGCTCTAGTCAAGAGTTCAGCATGCCTTCCATGAAGGGGAAAGCATAGCGTACTGTTGCAGTGTTTACCTTGAAGTCATTTATTCACATGACTGGCATTTTTAGAAACTTGCTCCTCCATACTTTTGGTAGCGCCCTCTAAAATGTCGCTATTCAATTTAGAAATACCTGGACTGTAACCAGTCTAGATACTGATTATACAGAGCTCTGCATTCTATAGTTATCCCTGAATCTGCTGGATTGATTGCTCCTCCTGTTGCTGAGGAAAAGGGAGCCTTGGCATACAGTGAGGGAGGATCCATCCTCAGATTATGGCTATGCACCTGACCCTAGCCAATCCCTGAGTAGGATGACTCAGACGCATGGTGGAGGGCAGGTAATAAATGGTCTGGGGACACTGTGCAGAGGTCTCTTCCCTTCCTGGGGCCTCACCCTAGGAGGTCTGTGTGATGCAAGCAAATGGCCTGGGCCTCAGCACATGGCAGGTGCTGGGGGCCTGGAGGCCTAGGACCGGATAGGAACTTTGCTTGGGCCCCATACACGTGGCAGGTGTTGGGTGCCTTGTTCTAAGAGGATACTACTACTAATCTGGAGTGCTCCTTGGCAGTTGCAGATGCTGAGGGCACAGGGATTCCAGATACTGAAGAGGAAAAGACCTGATGGAAGCTGGGCCGGAGGGAGAGTCTTCTTGTTGAGGGGTACCGCAGAGGAGCTGGTGAGAGCGTCCGTCTGGGACCCACAAGAGAGATCCCTTACCCTATTCCAAGTATCTGTTCTAGAAGAAGCCTGCGGTCCTTACCTGAGTCCAGAGATAGCTAACCTTCTCATTATAAGTTACTGGACCCTCCTGGCTGTTCGCAGTATTGCTAATACTATTGGTCCCTGGGACCAGATCACAGTGCTATCGGCCTTAGCGGTTGCTAGGGGAGAAAGCTGTCCTCTGAAGAATCAGTCAGGGCATCCTACAGATCCTAAACCCTCTCTCTCCTGTTGAATCTGCAAATAAATACCCCAAAAGACTCTGAGACTCCAGTCCATTCTGCCCGTGAGTGTCGGTGTGCTGTTGCTGAACAAAGGGGACCGGTGGCTGGAGCAAACACGTAGGAGAACCCATTTCATACTCAGCGGCTCCTTCAGGGGTGAGCGCTACATTTTGTTATTGTATTATTTCTAGAGATTGTAGATCAGCCACTATAGCAGGGGTGGGCAAACGCTAGGATCGAGAGGTGAGCGAACGCCGGTATGTGTTCGCTCACCTCCCGATCTACTGAGCCGACCTGTGACAGTCTCATTGTCACAGGTCGGCTAGAACTATGAGGTGAGTGAAAAGCACTCACCTCATAGTTCTCTTTTAAAATACTAACCACCAGAAAATTCAAAAAACACCTACACCTACCTTTTCTGACATCTGGAACACTGAAGAGTACCGGTTCGTGTGCCCAAACAATCCTATGGACACAAAAATGCAACAGCCGGGGCTCCCGGGTGCCACAAATACGGCGTACTTTACTCTGTATGCCCATACACCTGTATTTGTGTCTGTGAGAAAGAGCTATTAAAGGAGAACTATGAGGCAAGTGAAAATCACTCATCCTCATAGTTCGAGCCGACCTGTGACAATTAAACTGTCACAGGTCAGCTCAATAGATCAGGAAGTGAGCGAACACATACCGTTGCTCGCTTACGTCTCGATCATCTCCCTGCAGAGAGCTGTGACTGTCAGTCATCAACCCCACAGGGATTCCCCCCTCCATTCCCCCAGCGCTGACTGGAGGAACGGACGGGGGAGGGGCGGGCACAGCTGGCTCTGCATCTAGATAGGCAGAGCCCGCTGTCACGCATTCAGCTTGGATCTCGACAGCATTGTCGAGATCCGTCCTGGCCGCGGCGGTCTCAGCATACCACGAGCTGTAGCTCGCCATATACTGAGCTTTGGGTCACGGGAGGACGCTAGTATATATCCTCCCGTGACCCTAAAGAGAACTAAGGAGAAAAACACTTACCCCATAGTTCTCTTTTAATGTTTCACAGATGCTCGATTGTAAAATATCAGCGAATGGCTGGCCAGTCCATCATTGGCCCCCAGTCCAGTCCATCATTGGCCCCCAGTCCAGTCCATCATTGGCCCCCAGTCCAGCCCATCATTGGCAGATGGAAAGTGACATACCCAGATTATATGAATTAATTGGGTTCCTGTGAAGGAGGTGAATGGGGTTTTCTTTGTTTTGATGGGTGGAAGGAGAGGCCGGAGTTACATGGCTCGCTAAATAAACAATGATATTTGGACAAGAGACATTTTCCCACTATCATGGGGCCGAGGCCTGTCACCAGATGTTAACTACAGATGACAGCAGAATGTTTACGCAGTCCGTTTCCCATGGCAACAACTGCACTTTGGGCATTTTTCTCTTGGGAAAAGTGGATGTTTTGAAAAGCCTGTACTACACTGTTGGGTCTTTTTGCATCAAATTTGCCAAAATAATTCTATTATAACAAGTTTATGTTATGTTCAATCACCCGAGCATGGCCATCAATTGGAATTTACCTCAACATGGCCACATACAGGCGGTCCCCGGGTTACGAACAAGATAGGTTCTGTAGGTTTGTTCTTAAGTTGAATTTGTATGTAAGTTGGAACAGGTACATTTAATTTTTTAAGTGTAACTCTAGCCAAAAAATATTTTTTTTAGTTTTGGATAGCATAGGGAAGGGTTTACCCCTGTAAAGTTTGTTTTGCTGTGTGTGCCCCTGTTCAGAAGATTTCACCTCACTTTCTGTCCCTGTGACAATTGGATTTGGAAAATTTTGGGTTCTTGTGGAAACAAGGATTGGGGATAAAGCTTCAGTGGAGACACCTTTTTTCCCATGATAACTCTTACAGAAGTGAATTTCCCTTCCTAGGGGTAGATTTCCTCTCACTTCCTGTTGCCTCAAGAACAGGAAGTGATATTAAATATTTCTAATGAGGATACAGACAGCAGTAAAAACCTCACAGGCACCCCTTGTCTACACGTCTAACAAGAGCCAACTTCCTGTAATGTACGTACAGTACTACGAACCAGACCCAAAAAGGCGGGCACCCCTCGTCGGCACGAGCGCGGTAGCAATACAACTACCCCTGCTGTACAGTAATAGCCTCCATTTGTAAGTAGGAGTCGTATGTAAGTCGGATGTTTGTAACTCGGGGATTGCATATTCTTTACAATCTGATCTCCAGTCACCTTTTGAGGTATAGGCTTTTTTTTTCAGTTTTGGATAACGTAAGGAAGGGTTAGGCTGCGTTCACACATAGGGGTTTTTCCGCGCTTTCGTACTCGCGGAAAAACGCTCAAACAGGGAAATGCCATTATTTTCAATGTGCATGGTTCCCATCTGGCCGGTTTTCCGCGAGTATGAACGTGCGGGAAACCGCCCTACGCCCAAAGAAGTACATGTACTTCTTTGGGGCGTTTTGGTCGGGCGGTTCCATTGGGATACAGCCAAGTATCCCTCGGAAACGCGCGTTTTACGCGCGGTTTTTTTACCGCGAATCGCGGTAAAAAAACACGCAAAAAACGTGCATATTCAATCCGCCTAGGTGCGAACCCAGCCTTAGAACCTCTTTCAGTTTTTTTTATTTTTGTTGTCTGTGTCACATTGGGAGATTTCACTTCCTGTCCCAGAGATGTAACAAGAAATGAGCAGAAATCCCTCCAAAGTGAGGGGAAATCTCCTCTCGCACAGTTGTCACCAAAGCAGATGTCCTCATAGTTAGATTTCCCATTAGTTCCAGTGACAACTGTAGAATTTGCCAGTACTTTCTGCCCCAGTGACTTGAGATGACTCGGGAGAAGGGAAGTATATGCACCCTAGGCTAGTACAAATACGATATGTTGGACTGGTGGTCTTGAGTCAAAAAAGGACATCAACTAGTAGGAAAACCACTGTCAGTAAAACTTGGTGGGCATTATTATCTACCTGCTCCCCGTTCAGACCACTGAACACAGCGTGTGATGGAGGAAAGTCTTCCAACACTGACTTCCTCTGCAGGTCTCAGATGTCATGTGATCAATTGCCGAAACCTGCTAACCTGCTAAGCAAGCTGACCCTGGACGATGTGAAATGGTTTGTTCCCATAAACCATGTCCTTTAGGAACACTCATCATTCACAATGCTGCACTATGGCACACTTTGCATGGCCCACAGCCAGGGCTGTCCCTAACCTATTCGGTGTTGAGGTGGCCAGGAGAAGGGGGGAGCAGTGGGTTAATGCAGTCCAGAATCAGGAGCTGCTGTCCAAAAGAGGGAGACTCCCTGAACATCAGGGAGACTTGAGATCCCTGGACAGGGGTGTGGACTGAGCTGTCAGCTGGGCAGGAAGAGAAGGGTGGCAAAGCTGTCAGTTGGGGGGGTGTTGTTAGTTGCCCATGCTATTGCCTCAGACCCCCCCAGGCCAATGATTTCCAGTCTCCCCCTACCCAATTATAGTGGACTTCAGGATAAGTAGTAAGGCTACTGTGGACCATAAGAGGGTTACCTCGTCACCTAGTTCTCCCAGTGCTACATTCACTATATTGTTGAGGGAGGTCCTTGTGCCAAAGAGTTGTTGGCAAGGCCTGGTTCACACCTGGGCGTTTTACAGCGCGATCCTAGGTGTAACGTCCTGCTTAGTTTAAAGAAGAACTCCAGGTTTTAGAAAAATGAGCTGCTTGTTTTGGTCTAGGGGTAAAAATAAAAATTATAAACTCACCCAATCCTCAGTCCTGCTGTAGGGTCTGCTTACCTCTTTCACCCTCCACTCCAGCTGTGGAATAACCCTCAGCGTCCTCATGTCTAATAGACCTGTATTAAATGTGATGATGTCACAGGTCCTTAGACAGCTTGGAGTCTGGGGAAGAATAGACTGTGGGGACCAGTCTAGCAACCAAGTGGGACAGAGGACCGGGTGAGTATTTCTTCTTTATTTTTGCCCCCTAGACCACAATGAGCACCTAACCCTTGCAGAGCGGGGGTAGCTCCACTGCATGGGTTAACATTTCAAAAACCTGGAGTTCTTCTTTAACATGCAAGTCATTTTATGCATTTTTGTGTTTATAAGCGTATTTTACTTCACATATTCTTAATTGCTGCCTGCCTGTTTGTCATTCTAATCATTTGGCTTATATACATTGGGAGGGCTTTATTAAAACTGGAGCAGACAGAATCTGGAGCAGTTGCCCATGGTAACCATCAGCTTCTCTATCCAGTATGCTCAGTTAATCTTTGAAAATGAAAGAGAAAAGCTGATTGGTAACTATGGGCAACTGCTCCATATCCTGTCTGCTCCATTTTTGATCATTAAGGGGGTTATTTACAAAGGAGCTGAGGGATCCAAACGTAGCTTCGGCTGATCCTTTGGCTCTCCTTGGCCGCCAGAGTCCTTCGGTTCAGTCGAACCGAGGGGCTGCTGTACGACTATTCACTTCGACTGAGCCCAAGTGGCAGCCGAAGCAGGGTGAACAGCTTTTCGCCCCACAAAAGACAGCTGCCGATATCCTCCGACTGGCTCTGCCCAGTTGTGATGACAGTGTCCCCAAATGACCTGGGGACGCTGAACTGTCATTAAACAATGACAACTGGGCTGAGCCGGCCGTGATGTCACGGCTGGCTCCGCCCAGTTGTTATTCATTGGCCGGCACCTTCTCATTGGCCGGCACGGCCAATAGGAAACAGTTGGGCGGAGCTAGCTGTCACTGCTAGCTCCGCCCAATTGATTTTTTAAAATAAATCTTTATTTATTTTTAAATTTTACTATTTATTGACATTTTTACAAAATTTTCAAGCTTTTTTTTTTTAACGACTATTTTCATTGATTTTCTATTCTGCTCAGTACCGCGGAGGTACAGAGAAAAATAGCCGAGTCGAATGCCGCTCGGCGGCATTTGGCTATTCACTCACTTCCGTTCAGCCCCTATGTGAATGAGCGGGAGTGAGTGAGCTGCCGGAGCTTCGGCTCAGCCGATCCAGATGTTGAATCGGCTGAGTCGAAGTCCTTCTGCACTTCGACTCAGCCGAACATGCAGATCATGTTCGGCTGACCGAAGTGCAGCCGGAGGCAGCCAATATACAGCTGATTTCAGCATATGTACGTTGTTCGGCTCACCCAACTTCGGCTGGGTTATTCACTCCGCTGCCTTTGGCAGCTTTGTGAAACACCCCCTGAGTCTCTGAACCTGGAACCAGGGCCGCCATCAGGGGGGTACGGCCGATACTCATGTAAGGGGTCTGGGGGGGCGCCGGGACCCTTACATGGGTATCGGCCAACGGTGACAAGCAAGGAGGCGGCCGGGCCTCCGCAGTGCCGCCAGTGTTCTGATCTCAGGCCGGTGGCAGAGGAGACCAGGTGTACAGGCACCAGCAGCAGCAGGTAAGAGGAGCTGGGAGGGAGATGCAGCCCCGATCAGCCCACCTGAGACCCCTGCAGAGCCCACCATAGAGAGTCTCAGATGGGCTGTGCAGCATCTAAGGTGTGCTCTGCAGGGTCACTCTCAGGTGGGACCTGTGTCCAGCGCGTTACTAAGCCCAGAGTCCAGCGCATTACCTAAGCCATGTAAGGGGCCCCAAAATTTCTTTCTGTATTGTTTGTTGATCTGCGTTCTGCCATTTTCTGTCTGCATGTTTTCACTTTCCCTTCTGACATTTTTTTCATTTGCAGGCACTAGAAAATGCACAAAATCCCTCGATGCATCTTTTTCTTTTTAAACGTTACAATAATTTTTTTCCCATGGTCCTGAATAACGCCTGCTAAAGCTGGAAGAACGCAAAAGGGTGTTTTTTTTCCCCCCTAAAAGCTCCAGAGTGCGGAAAGGGGCCAGCTTTGCTTTTGTTTGCGCTAATTCCAATAGATGCCAATGACGGTGGAACCTGTTCAATGCCGAGTTGGCGGCCTCAATAACGTTTCACTAGTTTCTGTTCAGTCCCTCTGCTTGTCTGTATTATCGCAAGACCTCGCTCTGACAGCTTTCCACCTTCGTCAGCTGGTTGTAAGAACATTCTACACGTTTATAGGGAGTGCGGTGGGGGTTCTGGTGATTGCAGAAAAACCCCAGCAATTCGCTGTAACCTCATATAATCTCAGGCGGAGATGGCTTGTACAGCCGCCACTATCCCATGAAATGGAAATGAGGAGACAGCAGCGGAAATGGCAGAGGGGGAATGTCTGAGTTTTGCTTAGAAATCGAGGTGTGATATGATTTTTTTTTTTTTCATGGAGCCCCAGGGGGGCAGTCACATGTCTACGTGTCTGACAGAGCCAACTTCTGGGCAAACGAGAGCATTCCCCCTCCCCCCCATAGTGAGGGCCGAATGAAAGATCCTGCCATTTTTCACCGCATGCTCCGGCCAGGTCTAAGAAGCCGAAGCTGCTTCCCCCTGCCTCAGCACATAACAACCCCATGATTAATTGTTGAAAGAGTATAAGCCAAAGACTAAATTCTGTAACCCACAAATTCATTTCTGAGCAGAGAGGGCGAAGGCGCCAGATTGGGCCGGGGGGGGGGGGGAACGTTTTATGCGAGGCTCTGAAGATCGGAAAGATTTGTTTATGACCTGCCGAGAGAACAGGGATCGGCAAGACACGGTGGGCTCTTGAAAAGTTAGCCAGAGCTGAGCATGCTGGGAGTTGTACCTAAGCATTAACCGTCCGGCAAAACATAAGATATTCCACCGCCCCACCTTTCAACAAATCGCCATTTTCACTACCCCCTCAGCCGATATTTAAAATTCAAACAAAAATTGCAGTGATGTCAGGCTTGTGTAACGTCTACCGCGCTCCGCTAATAAGGAAGAGATTATGTTTCTCGCTGACAAATAAGACGGTCACTCCGCTTCTGAGTTGTTTTTCCGAAACATATCAAAGCCATCTTGCCCCCGGCGTCCCAAGCGTTAATTATGCGTTCTAGACCATTACGGTCAGGTGTTTTCTATCTGCCATCGGATTGCGCGTCTGACCCTCCAGTGAACCTTAGGCAATTTAGGAACGTGTAAGTGTTATACGTGTCAAGGTTCTAATGATCTTGTTCGTTATTTTTGATTGCTTAAAACTCCTTTCTAACGACTTATCCAGGTGAGCGGAGGTCTTGCCTGCTGAGCGTTTAACAAGCTCTTGCGACTTCAAAGCGCAGACTTAAGGAAGTGACGTTCCGCGCGGTACACGGGGCCAGGCCATCCGCGCGACGCGTCGACTAAAGCGCGCTGTCTTCGTCGGTCTTTTCGGGATCCTGCTTTTCCGATGGAGAACGCTGTAACGAGAGGGGTGAAATAGTTAATGGTACAGGGAATAGTGTCTGCTGGGAAAAAAAAACGATGCTGTCAGACTCCAGAACTTTTGTTAGAGAGGATTCTGGGATCGAGCTGCCCTCCCTGGTCTTTGGCTTTGGTGATTTCAGGAAGAATGTAGTTGGCCATTTATCAGAAGGGCGGGGAGAGGGGGCACTTTAGGAGTGGAGCCAGGGAAATTTGATCATTAAAAAAAATTCCTCCTGGCTGTCTGGGGGGACTTAA
>NW_017306937.1:612257-617257 GCF_000935625.1 Nanorana parkeri
CAATATTTGGAATCAATATGTGTGACTTTGATATTTTTTTTTTCTTCTTCCTTGTACTTTTTCCTGTTTCGCTGCTGGGGAGGGAGGGAAGGTATCAGGATATCGACAGAGAGAGACATTCCAGGAAGAGGGGAAGAAGAGACATGTCAGACAAGGAGGACAGGGGTTTGGGTCTCCTTGGTTAAAACAACTGGCAGGGGTGGCATGTGGAATGGAGACGTGGCGCATCATGCTGCTAGCTCATCTCATCTCCGACTGAAGATCTTAACTCATTTTACATATGTTAGGTCCACTAAGCAGCACAAAGTGAGCTTCAACCCGCAGCAACCAATGAAAAGAAAGAAGGGGTTTTCCAGCTTGTTGGAAATCCTGTGTGCAATGGCATCAAACCTTTTCTCTTCTTGCTAAGAAAAACAATGGAAGTCATGTTCAGTCATTTTTTTGTACTGCTTGTGTCAATACAGGAGGTTCCAGCAGGTCTGTGGACAGGCAGATGGTTCCCTGTATCTCATCCTCATTTGTCCATTATGGCCAACCTAAGTAACCAATCAGAAACAGCCGTCTTGGAATCGGGGTGCATAATGCAAAGAGCAATAATGACGTACACTGAAGTTATCTCTGTTGCATGTTACTTGGGTGTTACAGAGTGCTTCACTTTTGAACATTGCCAATAGACTTTCTGTTAAAGGAGAACTATGGGGTTAGGGCTTTTCCCCATAGTTCTCCTAAGGGTAACGGGAGGACACAAACGAGCGTCCTCCCGTCACCCAAAGCTCAGTATATCGCGAGCTACAGTTCGCGGTATACTGAGATGCCGCAGCCGGAACGGATCCTGACAATTCTGTCTGGATCCACCCAGCTGCGTGAGTGACAGCTGGCTCTGCCTATCTAGAGGCAGAGCCAGCTGTAACCGCCCCCTCCCCGTCCGTTCCCGCCAGTCAGCGCTGGAGGATCGGACAGAAGAGGGGGGAATCCAGTCCCTCCCCTGTCAGGATCGAGAAGTGAGCGAGCGCCGTTATGTGTTCGCTCACTTCCCGATCTACTGAGCCGACCTGTGACAGTTTCATTGTCACAGGTCGGCTCAGATTATGAGGCCGAGTGAAAATCACTCACCTCATAATTCTCCTTTGAATTCCTGCTAAATCTGCTGAAAGTCAAGACATTGGCGGCCTTGTTGTTTCGAAGGAGCTGGGTGGAAAATTGCTGGCCAAAGAGTGACTGCATCCAATCAGATGCAGTCACTGTTCTGGTATTTAGATAGCCATGAGTATCAGCTGTCTGACTATGATAGCCAGCAATGGAGATTCCTTCATCCATGCTGTTTTGGGTGGATTGGGAAATCTATTCATATATGGCTAGTTTTACAGTTTGTTTTCTTCAAAGAGCAGCAACAGCCAGAGTAGAAAAACTTGTACCCTGCCAGCATGCTGCAAAGAGGGACATTTGCTCTCTGTGTGGAAGCAGTGGTCTCTCTACAAAGGTCTACACCCCCTCCCTGCTGAGTCAGTCCTATGGCTCTGCAATTAGGAAGGTTCAAGATAAGCAATTAAAAAACAATAGGCGCAGGTTTTACATGAAAGGGTGGACAGGGAGCCGAACCGGTTAAACGTTTTTTCTTTCGTTTTAAGGAGGTCACTTACTTTTTTGGTGGAGGATATGTTCCTGGGAGGGGCTTCTCATATGGGCTCAGGAGGCGAAGAGTTTCTTCATCAGTTGAGGTGAGTAAACTTGCCACCCACCATGTGTTGGGTTAGGTGTTTTTTTTAACCGTTAATGGGGGTTCAGTGAACGGTTTGGGGGTCTATGAAGGAGGTAAATTTGTTTCTGGTTGGAGTGCTTTTGGGAGACCCGTCTCTGGTATTGTAAGTGGTTTAGTTTGCTCCCAAGGCAATGTATTGCGGCTGGGGGGCAGTGGCGTAACAATCGCCATAGCGACCCAGGTGGCCGGGGCACAGGTGGGCCAGGCCAGGACATCCCTGATGCCGTGCGGGCTGCCTGGGTCGATACGGCATCTCATGCTGGTGGCTGTCACTGGCGGCTGTGAAGAGGAAGGCGCCGCTGTTCAGATCACTGGCAGTGATCTGTGCAGCGGTGCGTTTCTCTCCACAGCCGCTGCTGAGTCAGTGAGAGCCAGCAGCGGCGGTGGAGGAGGCTGGACCCGGCAGTGGAGGAGGAGGCGGGGCCCGGGGTCGGCAGCAGAGGAGGCGGGGCCTGGTGACGGAGGAGGCAGGGCCCAAAACCGACCCTGGAGGAAGAGGAGGCAGACAGGTAAGGAGTGTGACCAGCCCACCTGAGACCCTGCAGAGCCCACCATAGAGAGTCTATGGTGGGCTCTGCAGGGTCGCCCTTAGTTGGGCTGTTTGGGTTACCAGGTGGGCATAACTAGAAATCACAGGGCCCAATACAACATTTTTCTATGGGGCCCTGTGATTTCTAGTTACGCCCCTGCTGGGGGCCTATTTAGTTGGACCTCAGAAGCAAGACCACTGCTTCCACACACAGAGCAAGGGTCCTTCTCTACAACATGCTGGCAGGAGGACCGCATTTCTACACTGATCCTGAGTAGGTATAGTTAAAAAATCCAGGAAATGCCATAGTTAATAGACAACTAGAAACACAGAAAATCCTGTAGGTGACGGAATGTATCTGGCACCTTGTTTTAGGTACTTTACCAATCAAATGCCAGCCTTCAGCAATTTATTATAATAACAAAAATGAGAAGCTAAAATAAGTTTCAGTAAATATTTGCCCTTTCTCTGGGCCAATCCTGCTCAGGTGCCAGATATGAATCATTTCAGCGTCTCCTATTTACCAGCGGGTGAATTGAAAACATCCGGCTGGAATGGGAAGCAGCTCAATCACATGACTGTTGGCTGCACTTGCTTTACACTACTCAAATAGAGTCATTGATAAGACCCCATTCACACTGAGCGACTTCCACGCGATTTCCAGCTGCGCGGCATTGAGATACATTACTACGTTACGCGACTTTTGGGAGGGACTTCGTCGCTGCTACATTGGGCTGTAACCAATCAAAAGCGGTCTTGATGTGACATCATTCCTTCCTTCCATATTGCTGTGCAAAAGTGACACTTCTGTAGCGCGATATCGCGTGACAAGGTGCAATATCGCCGGTATTGCGCGACATTGAGCGACACTATTGGGACCAAATCGCACGTCATCTGCCGAAAAATAGGTCATGTTCGAGCTATAAGCTTGAGCGACGATCTACAGGCGACATTGAGCTGTGAGATGTGAACAGCTCCATTGAAATGCATTGGACAAGCTACATTGAGCGGCATTGCATGGAAATATGAGCGATTTTGGAGCGTAAATCGCGCGACAAACCGCTCAGTGTGAACGTGGTCTTAAGCATTCACAGGCTTCAAAACTGTAATTAACATGAAAAAAATCTTCTGGAATGATGGAACAATGCCTGTACAGCACACACTATAAATGTCCTCTGCAAAGGAAAGCTGAGCAGCACAGAATCATGTGGAAATAGGCTGCAGTCCTGAAAGAAGAATGCACTGGTATATTTTACCTGTTGCCTACACTCTTTTTTTAAACAGAAGCACCCGCCTAAAATGTTTTTTTTTTTTTAGTAGAGTAAGAAAAGGATAGAACCTCAGTTCTATCTGTGCTTTCTTATTCCTGTGGCAACCGGTCCCCTCCATCTCTTGTAAGTGCACCACAAGGACAGGAAGTGAAATCTCCCCAATGGGGTAACCCGTAATAAAAAGCTTTAGATAGTTTAACCGGCCTGATAAATGCCATATAGCCATCGCTGGCGATCCATCCATCCATGCCTAATTTGTTTGGAAACAGCCACTTGTAGCCTCCATTAGATGCCCATGTGGCAGTTTGACAACACAGGAGTACAATATAGTGCCAGAGACTGACGTTGTCACCATATACCATGAAGCGCAGAATCAACAGGTATTATTTTAATGAAAGCTGCAGATTTAAAAATATTGAAAATAACTTTTGAAATTACATTAACAAGTTCAAGCTTATATGAGATTTCTATTGATTACACATATATACTGTATATCTTATACAGGAATATATTGTGAACTAAGTGGTGTTTTGATTTATCTGGAGTTGCTCTTTACGTATGGCCAGAGAAATCAAAGACAGGCCGATGGGCGATTGGACTTTAGGAAAACCAAAGAGTTACACCCAGCCAAGTTTCTGCATGCGTGCAGTATTAATCATCAGCTGTAGATTGTTGGGAACCATGACGCCATGGCTCATGACTGTTGGAAGCTGCAACATTGGCTTATCTGTAATGCGGATACATATCTCTGTTTCAAATCAGCACCTCAACACAAATCAGCGTCTGACTTCATGTGCCCAATTATATGTCACAGCCCTCAGGGTTTAATGCCATCTGACCCAAACCCTGCGCAGTGCTCGCTCAACGGATCTTGTGAAGAATGGGCTGATTGTAATTGCAGAACGTTTGTTGGGCCAACATAATTAGTGTCTTTAGAGACTTAGAAGAAAAGGCTTTGTTCTGTGTTTATGCGCGGCTATTATGCTGGAAGAGAGGATGGATCCTTAGCCTAAAATAAATATTTGTAGAATACAGACAGTCAGCGGTCTGTGTTTCCATCGGTTTGATTCCTGCTTCGGCTTTACTATATACTGCCCAGCTAAATCATGATTTCATAGGTGAGTTGGCTTATGCCTACCCTTGAAACATGCCTTCCAGTGTTCTAAAATGTCAAACCAGGACAGCTTCCTAGCCAGCCCCCTCCGTTCACAAGGACTTCACCCAAGTCCTATGGCAATGCCAGGAGGTTAGACTGTGGCAGGGTTAGGTGTAACAGACATGACAAGGGCATTGTATACGGCTCCTGTTGGTCAAATAACCTCCAACAACTAAATTCAGGGTGTTCTAAGGAGCTGCTGGGAAGAGAAATGGAGCTTCAAAAAGTACAATAAAGAAAATCAGGTTAAAGGAGAACTATGGGGTCAGGGCTTTCCCCCATAGT
>NW_017306937.1:621803-635623 GCF_000935625.1 Nanorana parkeri
CCACCCACAGTGCGATCGCCCGTACCGGAACGCGAGGCACAGGAATGCCCGCCGGAACGCACTGGATATGGTGTGACTGGGCCCTGACAGTAATTTTCAGTTGCGTCCAATGAGATTTGAGAATTACGGTCACATGGCTAAAATAAAGCTACTTCTATCTATGCATTAAATCTTGTTCAGTTGAGCCTTTTGCGTGTTATCGTCACTCATTGCAATGCCCTATTAAATAATCCCATGTGAGAAAATAATCTTAAATCCTTGTAACCAACTCGTAGTCAGTAGCTGGTCACCAAGGGTTTCCGGAAGTGAAGCTAGGTAGAAACATTTGCGCCATCGCTCTAGGCATCAGCAATCGAGCTGTCAACCAATGTTAATTCTGATGGTGTCGGTAACATAATAGTTCTTCCCAGATAATTTGACTAGCAGAGAATTGATGGAGGTCTCGGGGGAACTGATCTGTATACTTGTATTTTATCCCTCTCATTATAAGTGAGGCCCGGGTAGTCACCGCCGTGTGCTTGAGCGGTACGCCGGCTGTACAAGGATTAGGCCGTTTGATGTATGATACCAGCCAGGCTCAAGTGCTCAGGCTGTAAATAGTGCTTGTTAAGACCCCCAAGTACATTTGATATCATGATGTACTGTATAAGTGGAGTGAGGTCAGTGCTTTGTGTCTTGGGCTCTCTGGAATCCCAGCCAGCAGTCTTTTCAAATGACTAGATCCAGACTGGGATGGTTTTCTTGAAGAGAACATGTCACATTATGGACTACACCACAGAGCAAGAGGATAGGAAGTTTAATATAGTTTTAACACTTAGAGCAGCATTCTCAACCCTTTCTCAGTCATGGAACCTTTTAAAGGTATGCAAAATATCCAGGCACCACAGTCTAAAAGGCACAAAAAGTAAATGTACGAATGTATATTCCAACATGTGATCCCTCCACAATCCGTACCAGACCCTTATCCTAGATAGGGTACTAGTATGGATTTTGGGGGGGGGGACACCACACAAAACCACAACAGGAAATGTGGGTTTTCCCCTTCACATCAGAACCCCCCCTTTCACAGCAGAGTACCTCTTGACATTAGGAGCCCCCTTCACATTAGGAGACCCCTCCTTTCAAATTAGAGAACCCCCTCACACTAGGAGTTCCCCTTCATATCGGAGCCCCCCCTTTCACAGTAGAGTAGTTCTTTACATCAGGCCTCCCATTACATTACCTCTTCACCTAAGGAAGACCCTGCTTTCAAATTAGAGTCACCCCCTCACACTAGGAGTCCCCTTCACATCAGTGCTCTCCGACCCTTTCACAGCAGAGTACCCCTTTACATACTAGTATGGATTTTTTTTTGGGGGGGTGGGGCCCACACAAAACTACAAAAATAAATGTGGGTTTTTCCCCTTCACATCAGAGCCCCCCCCTTTCACAGCAGAACACCCCTTTATAGCAGGCCCCCCCTTTACATAAGGGGACCCTCCTTTCAAATCAGAGTCACCCCCTCACACTAAAAGGAGCCCCCTCCTTTCAGATCAGAGTCACCCCCTTACACTAGAAGTCACCCTTTACATCAGAGCCCCACCTTTTACAGCAAGGTCCAATCAGAGTCTCCTGTGTGAAAATGTCAGGGCAGCCCTGAGGAAGCCAAAAGACACCCCAGGGTGCCACGGCACCCTGATTCAGAAAGGCTGGTTTAGAGGTTTTCTGAATTTTTATTTGTGTGTAGCAAAGAAACATTCTTCCCCAGACAACTAGTTTAGAGATGACTCGCTCTGCCTAGCATCACATACTGTATATTGTAGACAATGACACTGCACATGTGTTTGCTGTTCACTTCGATTGGTCCTTTACTAACAAAATGCATGCCCACAGAGCTGGTTCTAAAGTCACTGAAGCCATAACTCATCATGTCAACAGCAGGCAAGTACACCGTTTAGTTGGCCAAGATTCGAATAATGTCAGGCAAAGAAGCGTCTGGTGCGTGGTGTCCCGGCACAGTGCCGAAGCGCTGGTCCCAGCGCATTGCACTGTGTACTTTTATTCTCACTGCATCCCACTGCACTGAAAAAAAGTAAGGCATGCCTTACTTTTTTTCAGTGCGCACCACCACGTTAGTACCACAACGAGGTGGAGTGAATGGGCACCATCCGTGACAAGGCCAATTGCCTTGTCTTGCATTGGGACTGCAATGGAAACAACAGCCAGCGCAGCTTCAACACGGATGGTGTGAATGGACCCTTAGGGCCCGTTCACACAAGATGCAGTGCGTTCTGGTCCGATTCTGGCTAGAACGCACTGCCTCGCATTGCGGCCGGCTCACTTTTTTGTGGGGTAGGAGGGGGCGTGGCGGGCCATTGAAGTGAATGGCACAGTAGCCACGCCCTCCGGCCGCAATGCCATTGGCCACACGGGATTGCAAGGCACATTATGCCTGCGGTCTGGTCCGGTGCGATCAAAATAGTGCATGCATTTTGATCACACCGGACCGCAGACATAACCGCAGGCCCTTAGAGTTTACAAACACGGTGCAAAGAGCAGGGATAATATGCACTACAGCAGGGGTAGCCCAACTTCAGCTCTCCAGCTGTGGTGAAACTACAAGTCCCATGACAGCAGTAGCATCCTTAGAATGCACTGAGGAGCATAGGAAATTCCTATACTTCACGGCGCCATCTAGTGGTGTTAATGTCATGTGAACAGCATCCAGCAGCTATACGCCTGGTGTAGCATTTATAACTCCGCCCCCAGGATTCAAATTAGACTACGCATGCCTCTTGTATTTAGACATTATTGCTTATCCTGGAGTTCAGAGCGCAGTGTCACCCGCCTGGCTGTGTTGTGTGGCTGGGGTGTATGAATCACAGAGGTGGCTGGAAAGAATGACAAATCTTTTGGCATATAAGAGAGTTCCCATATTTGTTTTTATACTGTGTGTTTAGCTGTTTGCCTGGAGCTATCTGTGAACACACTGCTATTATTTAGTAGTTACCATTTATTATGAGCCCGGTTAGCAGAAAGCGAATTCATTGTTTTACAGAATCCTTCCTGGATCAACTAGGATACATCTCTTCCAGGCTTCATCTTGGGGGTCAGCATATTTTTGTCTCTGAATTTTCCACTGCGTCTGCCACCGGCCACAGTTTGCCATTGGGCAGTTTTCAGTTTGACGTTTTGCCTGTTTGTGTCTTGCCTTGGCTGGACCCCATACATAACAAACAAGCAGTGTGGGTCCGTCTGGTGAAACCGAGCCACCACTTACTGGTAGAGCGGTGCGGTTATGGAGAAATGTATGTCTTCGTTTACAGTTGTAAATAAATACAATAGTTTAAGACGTAACGCTCACAAGGCCAGCAAAATCACAAAAGCCTGCCAACGCAGGCTCTGTCTGCACAATGGGAATAGTCCTTGCTGCAAGACGGGCACAATCATGGATATTTGTTACCATTTATTAGTCATTTATGAGTTCTTATGGCATCTACACTAAACAAGCAGTGTGTTGCATCAATGAACCGGGAGGCGATGTGTGGTAGAATATGACTAAAGTGCAGCTCTGGCTTGTAAGAAATTCCAGGACACACACAGACACACAAACACACACACACACAGGTACAAGTCCTCTAATTTATTTATTGCAGCTATTTAGATAGTGCAGACCATTTACGCAGCTCTTTATATGCTGCACACTCCCTTCAGTCCCTGCCCTCGAGGAGCTTATAATCTAAGGTCCCTATCACACATGGTCAATTTAGATAGGAGCCAATTAACCTACCAACATGTCTTTGGAGTGTGGAAGGAAACCCACACAAGCACAGGGAGAACATGCAAACTCCTTGCAGATAATGTCCTGGGTAGGATTTCAACCAGAGAACCCCAGTGCTACAAGCAGGGCCAGATTTGCTCTCTCCGCTGCCCCAATGCCAGGTTCCTCAATGCGCCCCCCTGTATGCAGGCTGCATATACGTGATCTTGGCAACATCGCCGAGATAACTTGTGCAAAACAAGCAGCGGCTTCCCCGCTGTACATTTAGCCCTGCTTGTCCAAAGCAAGGCTACATGTAGAAAACAACTACTCTCCTGGTGCCCGGAACTGCATGTCCCAGGCCTCGGGAGATAGGAATTCCACACCACTGCTGCCCCTCTACTCCCTGCAGCCCCAAGGCCGGGCCTCGGTTGGCCTTGTGGGAAATCTGGCCCTGAATAAAAGGCAGAAGTGTTAACCACTAAGCCACTGTGCTCTAGTCCCATGCAGCACATAAGCAATGCCACCTCTGCTGGCTGGTGAACTTTAAGGCCGTCAGGCTGACCTGAGCTTGTACGAGCTAGACGTCATCCCATACACCACAACTAAGATTTCAGATTGTCAGTCTGTGTCTGCGTGTCAATGAGCTATACCTTCCAACTGCTCCGATTTTGCATTGACGGCTGTACTTTTCTGACCCCACTGATTGGGTGTTGCTGGACACCGGCCTGGTTTAAAACATCTGCTTGTTAATTACAGGGAAAAATATCATGAATTTGCTGTGCGTGCATATTTTGGGTTATCATTGCGCTGGTAAAGACAATTTTTTATGTGACTTTCACATATACATTTTTTTGTGCTCACTCTTCCACAATTTTGTTATATTAAAGTGATATTAAAGTCAAAAGGCGTTGAAGCTATTTCAAATGCAGATTAAATCCCCTACAATGGATGCTGCTCCTTGATGTTTAAAATGTTAAGGCTTCCTGCAGAATCAACTGGGCCTGATATCCTGTTTTACTGTGGCTCCTTTCCCTTCGCAGAGTCCTATGGAGCCACCCTTGAGGGCGCTAGTAAGCTGCGTCTGTCTACACAAACACAGGTACAGCAATACAAGTTAATCCCTTACTCCTGCTATTCCCTCCTCCCCTAGATGGAGAGCTGCTGGAGACTGCTCTGTGCCTTGTGATCATGGACTAGACAGGAGGTTCAGGGAAGCCGAGAGAATTGGAGCTGTTTGGAAACATGATAACTGTAAGTGCTTGGGTATAAATGTTAAGAAATACTTTGTTGGGTAATGTATATTTGTCTGATCTGGTTTTGTTTGATTCATTATTGAAAAAAAAAAGTTTAAGATAATAGAAGCCCCTGTGCATGCATATTTTTTGCGATCACACCACACTGGAACCCAAGACTTTGCGGTACAACCCGTTCCGGTGTGGGAGATTGCACTGCGGAAAGGAGGTGTATCTGTGGTGCAATTGAAATGAATGGCACCACCACGCCCCCTCCTGCCAAGGAACGCGGGGAGGCTTTGATTATGCGATGCAGTGCACGGGACAGTGTGATGAACGCACTGGATGGTGTGAACGGGCCCTCAGTCCACTAAATAACTTTACCTTCCTGCAACCAGACCTAACCCCCCGCAATGTAAAAAGGATGTTTTTTGCTCCAGACCTGTCCCCACAGCTATTCTAACCTAGTCCATTGTCATAATTTTGTAATGAGAAGGTTTCTTACCTGCAGGTACTTTGAGGTTGGAAGAACACTATGTTTTTGGTAGGGGCTGCTTGTTTATCAGGGACTGTCACTACTAAAGATAAAGTTATGTTTGCTGGCAAAGTTTACTGTGCAGTTTCCAGTGTCCCTGCTCTGTCAGCCGCCTGTGATATCTCTGTCATATATCCCAGGAGGCTTCAGGAGCAGGGACACAGTGGCCTCTGGTGCACATGATTGGGGGCATGACTACATGAACCTGGAAGATGCAGCTGGCTCCTGATGAATGCGGAGGACCAAGATGGCGGAGTGGGACCCATGCGGTGGCATCCGAGCAGCAGATTGCAGAAGGAAAACGTTGGGTTCACTGGGCAGGCGAGAATTGAGGGCAATCCTGACTAACAAATAAGAGAGGTTTAAAAAAAAAAAAGCAGAGGGGGTGAAGTTCTACTTTAACGATTGTTGAGATAAAATATAATTTACACAGAGATTGCTTTTTCTTGTCTTGGCTGACTCATAGACTGGCATTGTGGGAAGAAGCAGTAAAGCAAAACCATTGTGTAGCACTGCAAAGCAGGAAGCAGGGGCTGAATATGTAGCAAATATAGCCAACCATGTGTAAATCTTTAATTACAAATACATACATTGGCAACATAGTTTAAAGGAGAACTATGAGGTGAGTGCTTTTCACTCACCTCATAGTTCTAGCCGACCTGTGACAATGAGACTGTCACAGGTTGGCTCAGTAGATCGGGAAGTGAGCGAACACATACCGGCGTTCGCTCACCTCTCGATCCTGTCACGGCTCTCTGCCGTGACAGGGGAGGGGCTGGATTCCCACCTCCGATCCGCCAGCGCTGACTGGCAGAACGGACGTGGGAAGGGGCGGGTACAGCTGGCTCTGCCTCTAGATAGGCAGAGCCAGCTGTCAGTCACGCAGCTGGGCGGATCCTGGCATAATTGTCGGGATCCGCTTCAGCTGCGGCGTCTCAGTATACCGCGAGCAGCAGCTCGCGGTATACTGAGCTTTGGGCGATGGGGGGGCGCTAGTTTGTGTCCTCCCGTTACCCTAAGGAGAACTATGGGGAAAAGCCTCAACCCCATAGTTCTCCTTTAATTATGCTGATTGCTTGTATATTAAAAACAATAAGACAATAGTTTTTCGTTAAAGTAATATTAAAATATGCCCATACTGGGGGATTGTAACAGGATCATTTCCCTGATGCCCTGATCTACTAATAGATTGCCTGAGAAATACTTGCTACTTTCAGATATCGGAGGACATGTATTACTCCCTCTGTCCACCCACAATGCAGTACTCAATGTCTCGTTGCCAATCATCATTTTCGAGTACTGTTACATGATGGGGAGCATGTGCATAGTCTTGTGTAGGCTTTGACATGCTCATCAAGAATCTAGGAAGTCTGAAGGCAGATCACTGCAACAGGAAACTGTAGACAAAATAAGTGAATAGTAATAATGATTAAACATTGCTTATCATCACTACTGTAAAGTGAAGCTGTTACCTAAAGCTGGCCATACACTGCTCAAATTTTATAGGAGTCAGACAAATTCGAGCTGTGCGTGGCCAAAAATTGGATTTTTTTCTACAAAAGTGAATTTTTAAAACATTTTTTATCAAATGAGCCATGTCAAAAATTGGCAGCCAAACAGTGTCAGCAGCCAATCACTGGGGGTCCCGGCCAGGTCACTATCTGCAAGGAGTTTGCATGTGCTCCCTGTGCTTGCATGGTTTTCCTTCCACACTCTGAAGACATGCTGGAAGGTTAATTGGCTCCTGTCTAAATCGGCCACTGTATGCATGCATGTGAGACAGGGACCGATTGTAAGCTTCTTGAGGGCAGGGACTGATGTGAATGTGCAACTACAGTGCTCAGCAAAAATGAGTACACTCCAACAGATTTGTCAGAAAACCTTTACTTTCCTTTCAGAATCAACATTTTCTATGGGACACTATACTACAAAATACTCCCACAAATGCGGGCCATTGATTGCAACCAAGATTTATTAATTTGCACACACAAAAAAATATTTTTCCTAACAAATTCATTCAAGACCATGTTGCAAAAATAAATACACCACAATGAAAGTCATAGGAGCAAAGGTAAATTTTAGACGACAAAATTCTAATTATCAGTCGGAATACTGTAGCAAAAGTGATACAAAAATGTAACAAAGTTGGAACTGTAACCATCTCACAGAGACGTTCAGGCCATCCACAGAAGTTAACACCTTGTCAGGAGCGTCTTCTGAGAAGGGTTGAAGAAAATCGGCATGCAAGTTCACTGCAGTTAGCTAAAGAAGTAGAAAGCCAAACTGGTGTGATTGTTTCCCGTGACACAATACGGCGTACACTGCAGAGGAATGGCATGCATGGATGTCGTCCACGAAGGAAGCCTCTCCTAAAGCCCATGCACAAAAAAGCCTGCCTACAATTTCCCAGGGCCCATGCTGAAAATGAAGACTACTGGGACTCTGTACTCTGGAGTGATGAGACCAAGATCAATGTTTTTAGAACTGATGGCTTCGCAAAGTTGAGGAGTACAAAGAAAAATGCATGGTGCCTACAGTGAAACATGGTGGTGGCAGTGTCCTTCTGTGGGGCTGCATGAGTGCTGCTGGTGTCGCGGGAGCTGCATTTCATTGATGGTATCATTAATTCACAGATGTACTGCTCTATATTGAAAGAGAAGATGCGACCAGTTTATAGGTTGAACTCGATGGACATGTGTCCTTTTTCAACCTGACTAACTACGTACTATCCCTCCGTGCCCTTGGTCGTCGTGCACTTTTCCAACATGACAATGATCCAAAACACACATCTAAGGCCATTGTTGCATTTCTGAAGAAGAACAGAATGAAAGTGATTCAGTGGCCAAGTATGTCTCCTGATCGCAACCCAATCGAACACCTATGGGGAATTCTGAAGAGACAAGTTAATCATCATCCATCCAGCATCCAGACTCTAAAAGAGGTTGTTCTTGAAGAATGGAAAAATATAGATATTGCAATATGTCGCCAACTAGTGCTCCTTCCATGCCTAGAAGACTTGGCGCTGTCCTTACAAATCATGGAGGTCACACAAAATACTAGATGTAGTTGTTTTTGTTGTGGGGTGCATTCATTTTTGCTTCACCCAATTTGAGTAAAACTGAAGATTCTGAAATCTAAGTTATGTTATTAACCTTACTTTCATGTAATGAGCTAAACAAATGTTCTAAAAAAAAGTTGATTTAGTCAAAATGTTGGAAATTGTTCTTGTGTTCACTGAGATACTGATTAAAATGTTACTGTTCAAAGGGGTGTACTCATTCATGTTGAACACTGTATGTAAAGCAATGTCAGCAGTTGTCAGCGCTTTATTAAAACCTATAATAAATAAAAGCTGCTGGGCTACTTATTTTTTTGTTTACAGAAGAGTTGAGCATGGATTGAAGCATTTCATTTGTGCTAGACATATCCACTTTATTATAAATGCGCATTATTTTTCCACATTTTGACTTTTTTTATAATTTAGTTCTTGATTCTCAAATTATGCTTATTGGTTGTATCTGAAGACGGGACCAAGAACATCAGTGGATGAATGCGCCAGGAATCTTTTAGCCTGAAGACAAAATCTTAGACTTGTCTCACTTGTGGTCACCTTGCTTGTTAAATGCAGATTCTTGCCAGTGTGCGGTTCCATGGGATAGATCCGTATAGGAGATGGTGAGTCAAAGAATGAAAAAAAGAAAAAGTGACAGAAAAATAATGCTGGTTGATGCCAAAGGATTTTGCTTAGCAAGGGTAAAATGGTGTAGCAAGATGGGAGCAGTCAGAACAAGGAGAGAATTCGGAGGTACACAGACCCTAAGATTCTTTAAGGTTCTGCAAAACACCAAATGGAACCTGTTAGGTTAGATTTTAAATGAAAAAATACTGCCATTGAGTAGATACCGTGTGGTTCCTGCCAGTACCTTTGTTCATCTTCGGCATGCCTGGGGTGCCTCTCGATTCCAGATTTCTGCCATACATAAACCCTCCAAGCAGAGTTGGATCTTCAACAAGCCAACGTAGACAGTAGCCTAGGGCCCAGGGGATATTTAGAAGGCTTGGCTGCAACCTACATTCTCGTGCAGTAAATCAAGGAAACAGCAAAATTGGCACCTGTATGTCACTTTACAAGAAAGGATGTACTTGTAGGCAGTCGGTGTCTGATGGGGTGGACAATGCCAGTACTGTTAACATGCCTACATTAGGATCCCATTCTGCCTTAATCTATCTCTGCTTCTTGGAGGTAGGCCCCCAGCCCTGTCATTCAGTGAAGAATCTCAGCACAGAACTCTTGATTGGTTCTATTTAATTTGTATTGGCTGATTACGTTCAGGATCCTTTCCGCTGAATTATGAATACATTTGTCAGAGACCATCTGTTAGTGCACATGCGCAGAGTCCCGTTTTCCATACCATTGGAAAAAAGGCACTTGTGCGCATGCGCGGGCGCCACGGAACGGCCGCGAAAAAGCGCGCCCCGAAGTGACACAATGTGCTGATGGATCACACTATTTAAACCTGGCCTGTCTGTCTCCAAATTGCTGGATTGTCTTTCAGCTCCCCTGTGTTCCTGTGATTCCTTGCCTTGTATTGCCAGACTTCTGACCCGGATTTGTTCTTGACCATTCTTGTTTGCTGCCTGCCCCTGACCTTGGATCGTTACTGGACTTTGCCTCTGCTTCATCCCTTTGAACCTTGCCCGCTCGATTGGTGTGACCTTGGCTCGTTTGACCTTGATTACGGATCTTGCCCTGCTCTGCAACCAGCGCCAGGACTCCAGCTTGCACAGTGTTATCACCACTGGCGCCCGTGCCACTCGCTGTCTGCTTGGACTCTGTCCCAACTCCAGAGTCCTCGAACATGAGATGCAAGGGAGGCCTCCTCACACATTCAGTCTCCAACCAGGTACGTGACAACATTTCACTAGAGCAAACATTAGGAACAATTGGACAGAGGGATCAGGGGATGAACAGTTTTTTGAAAGATTACTTCCTGAAAACCTATGAAGGAGGATGTTTAATGCCATCAATCTTTTAAGATGCATGTGGAAAGGATTGAGCTGCCTTGGCTGCTGGTTACTAGCAATAGATTGGGTGATTTAGCAAAAAATGTATTTTATTACAAAATTACTTCACCATTGGCTAAAGTTTTCTAAAATTGAACTCTCAGTTTCGCTTTTTGAGCTTGATAACACGTGTACATAAACAACCATTGTGCAGCACATGTTAAGTGTTGCTGCACACACTGGAATGGTGGGAATAAATCTAGGGCTGTCATTTATGGTTAATTCTACGTTGATGACCTGTGCATGATTTTATAGCATTATCTGAAGACAATTTTATGTATGGTAGTTTGTTGTCATGGGCGCATGCCACAGCCGTTCGCACAGGGTTGTGCCCCATGGCTGGCGGTGTGCTGATGGCAGATGGAGCATGTCTGTCTGGCAATCCAATGGACATGTCTGGGTTTGGCGGTTGCCAGGAGAACGGTACTTGCCTGACTGCATTGTGCCAAGTGTAAAGTTTGGTGGGGGGGGATTATGGTGTGGGGTTGTTTTTTAGGGTTTGGGCTTGGCCCCTTAGTTTCAGTGAAGGGAACTCTTAAGGCATCAGCATACTGAGACATTTTGGACAATTTCATGCTCCCAACTTTGTGGGAACAGTTTGGGGATGGCCCCTTCCTGTTCCAACATGACTGCGCACCAGTGCACAAAGCAAGGTCCATAAAGACATGGATGAGCGAGTTTGGGGGTGAGGAACTTGACTGGCCTGCGCAGAGTTCTGACCTCAACCCGATAGAACACCTTTGGCATGAATTAGAGTGGAGACTGTGAGCCCGGCCTTCTCGTCCAACATCAGTACCTGACCTCACAAATGGTCCAACATTCCCATAGACACACTCCTAAACCTTATGGATGCCTTCCCAGAAGAGTTGAAGCTGTTATAGCTGCCCTGGGCTGGCCAACTCAATATTGAACCCTACGGACTAAGACTGGGATTAAAGTTCATGTGCGTGTAAAGACCGGTGTCCCAATACTTTTGGCAACATTGTGTATATCGTGTGTGTTTATAGCAATTAGAACAATGAAACTGAGTTCCTGATTGGTTGCAATGGTCAGTCCAAAAGGGTGCACACCCTAATGCACCCTAATGCAAACGCCTATGGCGCATGCAGTTTTGAGTCTTGACATGTTTGGTATCTATTCACTCGCCTCATCTCATCGTTTGCAGTACTGAAAACTTTTACTGAAAATTCAGAAAGCATGTTGCATTTAACTTGCCTCCGAGTCTGATGCTTATGTCTACAAACTGAATAAAGCTGACCATGCGCCATCTGTATTTTGGCTATTTCCTGCCAAATTTGCCAACACCACCTGGCTCAACAAACTTCAATATGAGAATCAGAGGAGCCTGTTGGGAAATTGTAGACCAGTGACTGCAGCCAATCAAATCCAGTCACTGTTGGGGTATTCAGACGCCGTCCGAATCCAACAGCCGACAGGGGAGATTCCTCCAAATACATTGTTTAGCATGGATGGGGGAATCAAGTGATTTTTTAATTCAGCCTCTCTTAAAGTGCATGGCCAGCATAAAGTTATAATAAATTCAAAATGTTTTTTAAACTTTTTGCAAATTCTGATTAAATCATTTACAATGGATGCAACTCCTTGATGTTCTGAGTTTTAGTTTCCTGCAGAATCAGCTCATTCCCTGAGCACTGGCTCTGATATCCTGTTTAAAGGTGGCTCCTTTCCCTTGCAGGGTCCTATGGAACCACCCCATTTTGTGCTAGTAAGCTGTGTGTGTCTACACACAGGTACAGCAAGGCAAGACACTCCCCCCCACCTTCTCCCTTCCTCTCTTCCCCAAGCTTATAGATGGACAGCTGCAGTGGTCTGACCGGTCCCTTGTAAGCTTGTACTGGACAGGAAGTTCAGAGAAGCAGATCTGGGAGAGTTGGAGCTGTTTAGAAACATGATGACTGTAAGTGCTTGGGTAAAAATGTAAATAAATACTTATAGATGGACAGCTGCTTTGGTCTGACCGGTCCCTTGTAAGCTTGTACTGGACAGGAAGTTCAGGGAAGCAGAGCTGGGAGAGTTGGAGCTTTTAAGAAACATGATGACTGTAAGTGCTTGGGTAAAAATGTAAATAAATACTTTGCTGGGTAATGTATATTTAAATAATCTGGATTCATTATTGAAAAAAGTTTGAGTGTTTAAAGTGTTTTACAGTCTTTAAAGCTGTACAAAAAGCAATGCCAATGAACCCATGACAGGCAGACCTTTACTTTCATCGGTTTATAGCAATTAGAACAATGAAACTGAGTTTCTGATCGGTTGCAATGGGCCAGCACACTGCAGGCTTCTGTTTCTCTCAATAAATGGACCTAATAGATAAAAACACAAACGCACACACATTCCACGCTGTCCACAGCAGACAGGAAACCTGAGTGCTGGCTGCCCTGGCAAGGTGTTGAAGAGGTAATGTATTATGTGCATAGCCTCATTTATAATGGTCCCTTTTTAGCTGATACATATGTGGCCTCTTCATCCCGCTTGGCCTGCTTTGCTTTGAAATGCATTTTAGAACCCTCTGGGGTCTTTAGATGTTTAGCTGGAGCTCTGGAAGAACAGTGAGTTTTAAGAGGAAAGGGGCATCCTCAAAGGGGCTCAAACTGGACATGTTTTTCTCTAGATACTTCTCTCTTTTCTTTCTTTTCTTTTTTTCCCCCACTTCTGCCACTGGTTACCAGATAGCTAAAACTGGACTAAAGACTCTTAACAAAAACACAGACTGATCAGCAGAAGAAAATCAGCAGTTTTTGCGTCTTCTATTTAAACAAACGACTGAAAGCTGACGTTGCGAGGGCCAGTTTCCACTGTTCTGGTTTAGCTGCTCTTTGCAAAGTAACCAAACCACACAAAAACAGAAAGGAAAAGTCCTCGATCTGAGCATTTCTGAGGGCTGCAGCAAAACGCAGCCTGAAGCTTTTTCCCGCAATGTTCAGTTTTCTCTATGAGCCAGCATTCAAAACACATAAAAAATGGAAGCGAAATGCATGCAGACCAGAAACAAAACACATACACACTGGAAACAAAACACATACAAAACAGAAGTAAAACGCATACACACCTGAAGCAAAATGTGTACAAACTGGAAACAAAATACATACTAACTCAGTCATCCCAACTCTCCCGGGCGTTCCGGGAGTCTCCTGCTATTAGAAAACATTTCTTCCGGAAAGGTTTACTCTGGTATATCTAGCAGGGTAAACCTTTCCCTGTGATCTCTTTTTTTTTTTTCTGACAT
>NW_017306937.1:635644-639845 GCF_000935625.1 Nanorana parkeri
AAAAAAAAAAAAAAAAAGACAGCATAGAAATGAATAGCTAGATTGCCATTGGCTATTTGAATTTGCAATAGCCAATAGCAGACTAGCTACTGCACCCGACAACTGTTGCTGCCAATCAGCAGAGGTGGATCTGACATTCTCCATCAGGCCCTACTCTGCTGATTGACAGCAGCAGAGGGCGGGTGCAATAGCCAATAATTTCTATGCTGATTTTTTAAAATGTATTTATTCTGATGGCAGCATCTGTCAGAATACTAAAAAAAAAACCCCAGGAGATAGCACGGGAAGCAACAGCTTCTTTGCTATCTGCCATCGTTTCAGGGGAATGCTCCCCCCCTGGCGGATGGGGGGGGGGGCATCAAAGGGCACCTCCCTGAAATGAGAAGGGCACCTCCCTGCAATTACTTTTTGACGGCTGGGATCCCTGCTAACTAGAAGAAAAGCACATATGAACTGGAAGCAATACAAACCTGAAGCAAAACATGTACAAACTGGGAGCAAGCCACATACAAAAGCAAAATTCATACCAACTGGAAGAAAAACGCATACATACTGGAATCAAAATACTTACAAACTGGAAGTAAACCACATACTGTATAAACTAAAGGGAAACCCAATACAAACTAGAAGAAAAACTCATAAAAGGTGAAAAAAATCTACTGGCCATACACTAGTAGATTTTTTCGTTCAGCCCGCTAAACAGTGTGGATGGACTTATTGCAGCTATTGTATTCCCACCGCTGTTAGAATACCCGAACTGTGGCCACTGGGGATTGCAGTCACTGTTCGGCCGACAATTTTTGACGTGGCTCCTTCAACATAAGTCAGTTGAGTAATCAACTTTTGTTTAGCCAGAAGGGCTTATCACTGTAAGAAGCAGTGAGTTGATTCCTGTGAATAGGGTTGCCACCTGTCCAGGATTCACACGGACAGTTCGGGTTTTGAATGCTGTGCCCGGGTTTCATGGCAGCAGAAACCCGGACACAAGATATCAGGCAGACGGGGCAAGCAAAATTAACATATGGGCTATTGGTCCCCCACTGAAAATAGTCTCAACTGCGATATTTACATATGAATGGTGACGCTATTTACATATGAATAAGTCACAACTCATTCTCCCCCAAAAATGTCAGCATGTCACTACAGTGTTTGGGTTTCGCTTGAAGAAAAGGCGGCCACCCTACCTGTAAATCATCCAAAATTCTAAGAGTTTATGGCCAGCTTTACTCTTCCCTGTTGATTGGTGAAGTTGCCCCACTTGAAAGCGTTCTAAACATCTCTTTTAACAAAGCGAGCTGTCAAGAACCTTATATTATAGCTTATTGTTCTTCAACTATCCTTAAAAACCTAATACTTCCATAACAAACTACACCCATGTGACTCTGCTTCCACCGGCGAAGGAGGCCGGCAAAACCTGCTGAGCTCTGTGATCCTCTGTGCTGCTTGCTGGATCTGATAAACCAGCTGATTGTCTGCCAGGCAAAACTGAAACAAGCTGCCTCCATCCCATGATGGAGGAAGTCTATTTGGCCCAAGGACCCTGATGCAGTTAGCGCCTTAGGCAGCCATGTTTTCCTCTGGCATGGCTTGGCCTTGCTTCATCTAATCCAGGGGTTCTTAACCTGGGATATCTTTGAATAATTAAAATTATTAAAACTGGATTCTCTGCATTATTGAACCTGAAATCAATGTGGAGAAATTGATCTGATGTGTGACATCACATGCGAGTAAAATTGTCATTAACTTTGACTCGATTTCATGTATTGATTGCACAAAAAAATCAAAAGTCTTACTAGTTGAATGTTTTTATAGATAAATACCATCAAATCCTTATGATGTTCCTAGATTGTAAACTCTCACGAGCAGGGCCCTCCCAACCCTATTGTTCTGAAACTGTATTGTACTGTAATTTTGTATTGTAACTGTACTGTCTCCACTATTTTGTAAAGCGCTGAGCAAATTGTTGGCGCTATATAAATCCTGTATAATAATAATAATAATATTCCTAGCTATCCATATGTAAATTAAAACCCAACCATTGACATTTATTCATTTCTTTATGGTACCTAATAAGAGTGGTGATGTTGATGATTTGTCTGGTGAAGGGGGTATGGAGGCATATTAGGACATCTATCGGGGGTCTGTAATTGTAAGTAGGTTAGGAACCCCTAGTCTGATCCATAGTATGTTTTATTTTGTGCAAATTTACATCCACCGAAACATTATGATAATTATACAAATGATTGATTGCCATTTTCCTTTTACAGTGACGTTTAATTCTTTAATAATATACCGTGGTTACAGTAGCCCGCTGTCCTCGCCGCTGCTTACGCCTTTGCGTGACCCGGGCCTCATGCAAAGCTCTGGCGCTGGGGATTCTGTCAGCCGTAAGCTGGCTGTTAAATTCATTTTATGTGCTGGGCCCGCGGAAGAGAGCGAGCTTTCCAGCGGGGAATCGGATTTCAGAAGGAAAACCATGTAATGTTCTGTCCATTTGTCACCTGGACAGGCTGAGCCATTCTCTACATGGGCTCTGCTGCTCTTAAAAGCCACTTTGAAGATATTTTATAAGCTCTTCTGGGCAGGAATTCCTTTTGCCATAGTGTGCTTTCCTGTTACGACTCCCCGCCGTGCAATGTCTGTTTTGTGAAGCTCTGTGTATACATACCATCGTATGGCTGGAGCAAGTCCTCGCAGCGGAATCATAACACTAACCTTCGCCCCTTCTCTGCTTTTATAGGGTGAGAGAGCTGCGGCCCTAATGGAGTCCACCTAGGCAGGAGGCATTGTTCCTAGGCTGAAAGAGGAGTTTATTAAAGGAAGACTCCAGCATTAACCCTGGTCTCCTTAGTCATCCCCCTACACTCCAAAATGTTGTTTACTGAAAGATTTTGGTTATTGGCAAAGATTGCAATCCCTTTTTTTTTGGCTCAGCCCTTGCCACCTTGTTAGAAATGTTCAGTTGTTCAAATCTCACCTTAAAGTGACATTAAAGCAATGCTGCTGTGTGGGCACTTACCTTATTTGATGCCTCTTGATCTGATCATCTTCTTCATTCCACTGGTTTCCGACAGTCCCTCCAGCGTTGGTGCCGGTCTCTGATCCACCGCAGGCTCCTCTGGCCCCACGGTGTCTGTCCAACGTGTGCGCTCCCGGGTGTCATGCTGTGTCCATTCACTTTTATTTCTCTTCTCTCCCTTCCGCTCTGCTGCGCATGCGCCCACGCACACTTCCACCTTCACAGCCGATTGTGCGTCAGGAGATCTTCAGCAGGGAGCGAGCGGTGCTGGAACAGGTAAGTAATTAGGCATTTGCCTACTTTTTAATTTTTTTTTAATTCATGGGGCATATATCTGGTGTTAACTAGCAGTAGATATATGCCAAAAAATAAGAGACTTTAATTCTGCTTTAAAGATAAAGTCCAAGCAGATATAAAAGAAGCACAATCTCATACATTGCTATATTCTTTTAAAAATATTGTATTTGTAAATAAAACTAGCGGAAAATCCTGATACCAGTCTGTGGCAATCCCCTGCAGTGCAGAAGGGGCAGCAATAGGAGCCAATTAGGGTCTGCTGCATGCAAACAGGGAGCATGCTGACAGGAGGAGAGAGAGCAGAGAGAGCAGAGGTGATGACTTATCTATGTGTGAACACCTCCCAAATGTGTTGTTGAGTGGTGACAATGTTGCTTCTTCATAGATACAGTACAGTGAATGAATGTTGTCACCCTAGGATCGGAAGTGTGTAACTTGCAAGAAAACCAGGTAAAACAGAAGAGGAAAAAGCCTGAAAGACTAATGCAGCCACCACATCAAATTATAGGGAAGCTGCAAAATATTACCCTGTGTTGTGGGGCAGACAGGGTCGGATTTCCCACGAGGCCAACCAAGGCCCGGCCTTGGGGCAGCAGGGAGTAGATGGGCATCAGGGGTGTGGAATTCCTATCTCCCGATGCCTGGGACATACAGTGGGTAGTTGCTTTCTACATTAAGCCCTGCTTTGGGCAAGCAGAGCTAAATGTACAGAGGGGAAGCCGCCCCTTGTTTTGTACAAGTTACATAGTTACATAGTATTTGAGGTTGAATAAAGACATAAGTCCATCGAGTCCAACCTATTCAGTCCATCGAGTCCAACCTACCGATTTTGCCGAGATCACATGTATGCAGCCTACAGGTCTGCCATTCTCCATGGGGGGGGGG
>NW_017306937.1:639953-672920 GCF_000935625.1 Nanorana parkeri
GGGTTGGTTGGCGTGTAGGGGGACGCGTTGAGGAGCCTGGCCTTGGGGCAGCAGAGAGAGTAAATCTGGCTCTGGGGGCAGAGGTGTATGAGTTCAGTCGTATTTAGCATTACACTAAGACTAAAAGACCACTAACATTTTTTTAACCCTTGGAATGCTAGCAAGAGATATGTTCCCTAAGTTTAAACAGTTTGAAAGTTTTCACTGAATTCCCCCGCATGTTACCTAACGCATTGTTCCACCAACTGTTGTATGTCCATGCTCGGTGTCAGTTAGTGATAAGTCAATAAGGTAAGTCAATACCAGTTAAGGGAAAATGGGTTGATGAAGTATGGTTACATGTTTTTGCAGATCAATGAAGAAAAACATTAGCGGAAAACTTGTCTGGTCCAAGGCAAGTATTTTCCTTTTTTGGTCATTTTATTTAGTAGGCCTAGTAATTTAATCATGGGGGGTGAGGGACTACCATATACAGTAGCTCTCAGTTGCTGCAAACTGCAAAGTCCCCTTTAAAATCTAATATTTTATTTTCTTGAAAACAGAAAACCTTCTTAAAAATGGAACAACGCTTTAATAACTGCTGTGTTTCAGTGATCTGATCTGTAGTTTCCCAGCCAATTAACTGAGAGACACATATGAGTCACGTATGTTTCTCTGATCTGACACTCCCACCTCCCCTTGACGTTCATAAAAAGATGGTTGCTAGCATGAGTTAGTCCCCCGGGCTTCCTGGCATTCCAGAATGGGTGAGTTGTCACTTGGCATCAGCAGAGCCAGATCCTCCTGGGAGAGTCCATACAGTTTCTTCAGGGCTTGCCATGATACTGAACAATTGGTTCTCACAAACCAAATAAGAAGTTCTCATTTGCTTAGTGTAACGTCCCGTTGCCCACAAAATACATCATGTTCTTTAACTTCAACTATGTTCTTATTATGTTTTTACAGGAAAATTTTTCAACATCTGCTGACAGTAAGATACAGAGCTGAATTCTTTTGTTCACGTTAACATTTTTTTTTTTTTATGACTTTACGTTCTATTTGAAACGTCTGAATAACTTGGAAGGCTGGAAACTTTAAAATGGTCAGTCCACCCAAAAGTGATGTTTTAGTAATAGGCAAATCCTGGTCAGATCCCTGGCTTCTTATGTTTTTGGTACTCCAACAGTGAGATCTCCTTCCCATAAATTCCAAATTCAGTTGCTGGCCATCTGGGAGTTTTGGGTGTTCCCCCTCTAATTTGTGTCATAGCTCCTCCCTTTAGTTGCACAATGATATATAATAAAGAACACTTCCAGCAGGGAGAGTTGGATATTTTATACCTGGAAGGGATTCTGTAAAACACTGTAGTTGCCAGTTACTGCACCACAATATAGATATATATATCTATATATAGATATATATTATACCTGGAACTGCCCAGGGGATCCTGTGAAACACTGTAGTTGCTTCACCCCATTGGCCCAATGTAAGTATATGTATATTTTATACCTGGAACGGCCCAGGGAATCCTGTGAAACACATAGTTGCTGCAGCTACTGCAGCACATTGGCCCAATATAAGTATGTATATTTTATACCTAGAAAGGCCCATGGGATCCTGTAAAACGCTGTAGTTGCTTCAGCTACTGCAGCCCAATGGCCCAATATAAGTATGTATATTTTATACCTGGAAGGACCCAGGGGATCCTGTGAAACACTGTAGTTGCTGCAGCTACTTCAGTGCTTTAAAGTGATCTTCTGGGTCCCGTACAGCCGGTGTGCTGAGCGACTTCCCCTCTGCTATGAAAACACAGTGGGCGCTTGCTCGACAAAGCATCCATTCAGTGGACGCCTAGTATTTTTTATCGGTGAATACTAGGCTTTCTCTGATTGGAAGAGGGGTAGAATGCCTAGTGTTCATTGATAAAAATGCTAGATATTTGAGGAGCGAGCGACCCCCTGTGAATTCACTTCCTGCTCAATCTGCTACCAGCCATTCTGCGATATCGCTGTAACCTCTGAAAAAAAGTGAAACATAAACAGGGCTATGCACATCTTCCGCCCATGCGTAACAGTGTCGAGGCCTGGTAATTGGTCATACTGTATTGTGGACAGTAAGGGGAGTGTTACCAGACGTTTTGGGTATTTCTTGAGTGGGACTGGGGCGGTGCTGTAAGTAGTGGATGTGTATGATCCACATAGTAAAGTGAATCTGTTGCTTTACCGGTATGGACAAAGTTTAGGTTCATGTCAAGGCTGATGTATAAAAACAAGATGAAAGGAATGGTATCTGTGAGCAACCAAATAGATTATAGTAATCCTTACAGTGGAAACACAATTCATGCAATAGTACAACAATATTTGTTTGGGTCTGCAACTTTTCCTTTGCCTGGGTGGTGGATGAAGCCCAAGTGGGAAATCCCACCATGCAACTGTAGAGAGCATGGGAACTTCAACACATAACTCTTGTGACTGAGAGGGCTTTTTGATGGCACATACTGAGAGCAGAGATTCTGAAATTCCCCTACACAGACAGACATGAACATATGTGGAAGCTTACATAAACATAAGTGGAGATGGTGTAACAGATGCAGGATGATGACATCATCACAATATGACTTCATTTGCTGCCAGTCCATTTCCAGTCAGAAACATGGTACTAAATTTAAGGAAACAGAAGTGTTCCATAAAACTTTGCATACCCTAAAGGTTATGCACTGTATTGTAACTTACTAGTCCATTGATGTGATGGTTGCATTATTTCTCTTTTTGGAGGCTTTTTTCCGGTAACGCAGTTCCTGTCCTACAGTGACAACACTCAGTATACTGTATTTAGCGGGGCAGCATTGTCAGCTTAGGACAGGAAGTGTTTTAGGAATGCAGAACAGCTTTCTCTCTCCTCAACACCATAGCACTGTCAGAGGGTTCTGTAGTCCACAGAAAGAACTGCTTGAGATAGTACGCAGCACAGGACTGGATTTTTGGTAGGATAACCTTTTTTTTGGTTTGCACTTATGGAACAGATATAACAAAACACAATTTACCTGTGCTCTCTGCCTGGGCAGCACTGGTAACAGTTGACATTGTTCCCAGATCACTCGGTAGACTACAGAACTCATCTCCAATATGATATGAACAAGAGCAAATGGGAAGGTGTTCTGACATACTTAGTATTCATACTAGTGAGACAGCTCTAATCCTCCATAGGTGCAGTATAATGAGTGATCGTTGTCATCCTAGAACAGGAAGTGTGCAGAATCACCAGGTGGATCAGGAGGATATGAAAGAAAATAGCCTACAAAAAGAAAACGAATGCAGCCACGACATCTAAGTGCTGGTAAGCTGCAACATAATCGATTTTTGTTCTTGGGTTTAGAAAAATTCTAATGTTGGATTTGAACATCTCTTCTAACGTTGGATTTGAACAAGTCATAGGAAGCACGGCCTGCCTGCTAAATCATAGAAGAGATCTCTGGACCAAATCTTACAATAAACTGATGTAAGAAAGTGTAGGAGGTGGATTGTCGAAGATAGAAAAATGCAGTTTCTGTTATGACACACTAGGAGATATGCCTTAAAGAGCAATTCTGAACAGCAAGCGGAATTATTTAGTGAACTGTTCATGCTAGCGAGGAAACATCACAGCCATAAAGTTGGAAAGCCCTCTCAAGGACCTATCTTTCTTCTTTCCTCTTCTTTCCAAGGCAGCTTTGAATCTAACTATTGGTTGGATCCAACGCTTTGTCCTAAATTTCTTAAAAGCCTACCATCCAACTCACAAATACTCAGTATGCCTGCACTTCCCCACTCCTTCGGAGCCCTCAGTAAATACCTGGTGCTTCCATGTAAGTGGGAGCATGTGACCTCCTATCAGGATGCAGTGCTCAGGCCTGAGCAGCCAATCATTAGGCCCTTACATTGTCAGGTGAGGGTGACATCATTAAAGGAGAACTATGAGGTGAGTGAAAATCACTCAGCCTCATAGTTCGAGCCGACGTGTGACAATGAAACTGTCACACGTCGGCTCAATAGATCGGGAAGTGAGAGAATACATACCGTCGCTTGCTCACTTCTCGATCCTGTCCCTGCAGAGAGCCGTGACTGTCACTCACAGCTCCCTGCAGAGATTCCCCCACCCTCACCGCTCTGATCCTCCAGCTCTGATCCTCGATCCTCTACATAGGCAGAGCCAGCTGTCACTCACGCAGCTGGGTGGATCTCAACAGTAATGTCGGGATCCGTCCCGGCTGTGACGGTCACAGCTCGTGGTATACTGAGCTTTGGGTCACGGGAGGATGCTAGTTTGTGTCCTCCCTTGACCCTGGGGAGAACTATGGCGAAAAGCACTAACCTCATAGTTCTCCTTTAACCCTGTATAAACAAAACCATCTAAAACAGAGATTACAAGTTCTTTGACTCCTGGCTCTGAAAGTGGAACAGAGCTGTAGGGAATCATGGCAAAGGTGAGGAAATGTGTGTTGGGGATGGGCTTTCAATGTCTGTTAATATATAATACGTAATATAATATATATAATAATAATATATAATGCCTGTTAATATATATACGTAGATATGAGATAATAGTCATCCAGTCTGGCCATTTTTTGCCGGGTTAAAGAATGATGTAATGTCTATAAGGAGCTCCTGACCTGCTGACAGCTATGTTAGTGGAGGGTTGATTGGGTAGGTTACAAAACCAGTCTCATAACTGTTGTACCCCGCTGAGCTTGTTGCGTAAGCCACTTTACTCCATTTGTTCCATTTATTTGTTGATCTGTTGCTACTCCCAGCAATTTTAGAAGCATGACTGAGCTACTAAAAATCTCCTGTGTAGTTCTAGCCAAATTAAGTGACTAAGAGCAAGTGACTCTGAAACTAGAAAGGGACACACTAGTGACATGGCAGCCGGTGAGTGGAACCATAGGGTGCAGTGGGGCTTTGGGCATCCTACAATTCTTGATGTATGTGTTGGATGCTGAAAATGTCAGCAGCAAATGTAGTGCAGAGGAACAGGTAAGTATAATTAATATTATTTTACAGGCTGCGTTTTCGGGAATATAATTTTCTAGTAACAGAGTCATTTTAAGATCTTTAAGTGTAGCTTAGCCCTTGGATAACCATTCGGCTGCATCTACCAGCACGGGTCGTCTCCCCGCTCTCTGCATTCACATAAAGGATTGAGAAGATCATTTATGTCCAGCGTGTCATCCCCTCTCTGCATTCACATGAATGAGAAGATCATTCACATCCAACTAGTCATCTACTCCCTCTCTGCATTCAAATAAAGGATTGAGAAGATCATTTATGTCTAGGTGGTCATCCCCTTTCTGCATTCACATGAATGAGAAGATTATTCACATCCAACTAGTCATCTACTCCCTCTCTGCATTCAAATAAAGGATTGAGAAGATCATTCATTTCCAACTGATCCTCTACTCTCTCTCTCTGCTTTTGCAAAAGTGGTTGAGAAGATCATTTATGTCCAGCTGGTCATCTCCTTCTTCTCTGCATTCACATAAATGACTTGGAAGGTAATTCTTGTCCAACCAGTCATTTTTCCATTCATATGTACAATTATGAAGATAAAAATATGAACATGGTCCCGCTGTCATCGGGCAGTTGGATTGAGCATGTGTATTCAGTCTCTAATGTCTCTGGAGGGTTGATCAACTTACACTTTCCTACATCATTAAAAAATGCCTTGAAACCTTGAATCAGTGGGTATGTTCAGGAATACCTCTCCTGCATTACACCCGTGCAAAGAAAAGGGGTTCCTAAATTACCAGAGGTGCAACTTTTAAAACTAACAGGGTTATTCACAAAAGGATGAAGAGTTTGGAGGAGGCAGGAGAAGTGAACAATCTAGGACAACATAGCTGAACTGGAAAGTGAACTGAATTGGAGAATTTTTCCAAATCAGCTATGTTGTCCTAGTTTGTTCACTTCTCCTGCCATCTCCAAACTCTTCACCCTTTTGTGAATAACCCTGTAAGTATGTAGGCAAAGGACTAACCCCTGCCCCACCCCTAGTAACGTAGACCATGAAAAATTATTACAGAAAAAACCCACAAGTGCCTTTTTTTCACCCCTATTTTTCTTTTTGACCGGCTCAAAACAACAAATAAAACAGCTTAGCGGTTGAATGAAAAGTTTACTGCAGTATATTACTTTTGATAGTTTAATAGTACATTGTTTTTTTATAGAGAACGATACAAGAGGGACAACTGAGGTGGAAAGATGGACAGAGGAAATTGGTTGCAAAAGAGAGGGGGTCCTTCCAAATGAGGGACAGTTGGAAGGTATGGTATAGCTTTACATTTCTTATAAGAGGTTGTAGGTATTTATATTACTTTTATTTCTTGATTGAGGCACATCTTCACGAACAGCAAAGGTTGGAAAAAAACCTTGATGCCGCTTGATCTACATGTCCAGCAGAATTAACTGGCGGTAAAGTTAAATTAGAAAACACTGCCATAATTGCCTGCGCAGCTCGACTATCACAAGAATCATAATCTAACTTATTTAAGCTGATCCCTAAGCCAAACTCATCCATTCCTTCACCTACACAGTCTGACACAAGATTGAAGGCTCCTGTTTTTTTCCCCCCTGTGCAGGGCTGGTTTTCATTAAGAAGTCTCCACACTGGATGCATACCGTGGCGTTTGTAACTGCAGAGAGGGGCCTAATTACCTCATTAAGACGAGATCTGTTTTCCCAAGGGTCCTGACCTGGAGCTCAGTAGAGGAGTCACTTAGGCGGCTAGGATCTGATTGTGCCTCTGAAGCCCAGTGCCTGTTGCACAAGGCTTGCACCAAACCTTAAACACTGCAGACCCCATTCTTAGTCTGATCTCTGGCATCCTCTGCACCTATACCAAAAGATCTATATTACAGCAATCAGGGATGGAATTTTCTGGGTAACCTTTCAACTGTCTACAATTTACATTCACTTAATATGCCATTGCATTTTTGCATGACGTTATTCTTCAAAAAAAAGTTCAGTGGCGTGCCATGCAGGCAAGTTTTTAAAAAAGCAATTTAAGGCACTAAGTAAAACCATGCATTGAACTGTACATTTATGTTTTTATACAATCTATAGTGTACGGATTCAGCAGGCTTTTCTTAGTGCTTTGGAGGGGACTGTAGCCTTAAGGTACATGATTCTATGGTGTGCAGCCTTCCTTTGTTAGGCTCAGGCTAAATTTTTACTACCTCGATTACTAAACAGATGGAACTGATGGGTGCCTATTGTGTAAACTACAAAACTAACTTGCGTTACTAGTACATGCTGCTATACGAACTTGAAACAAGTATACATATGAGGAATTCTGACTTTGCTTTGATTTTCCTTCCCCACATGCTTGTGCTGAAGCGAATGGGTCAGCATAACAGCCGGGTGACTGGAATCTCAAGAAAGAGTATGACAGTAATGGGAAGCCTCTTAGGAAAAGCTCAATTTAAGAGTGTGGTCTTTACCAGCACATGTAGTTGGGCTAAATGGGCTATAAAGATCCTTCCTCAATGCATATATGTTCCTTAGTTTATCTGCAAGAGGTTATATTAGTAAAAGTCAACTTGTTAGCACTAAGGGGCCTCAAATACAGCCCCCCAAAGGGCCAAACGTTACATTCAGTAATCATATTCTATGATATTTGTGTTTTTACATTTTGACTCTCCCATGTTTCACATTGCGAACATGCTACGGAGCCTGCGGATATGTTGCATGAGATTGCTACAGACTGTAGACATGTTACAGCAAAAGGCCAGTTCATAGTAAGTGTGCACAGTAAGTACTATTGGGCCCCCTACAGTGTGTGGGATGGGCAACAGGGGGTTTTAAAGTGACACTAAACTCAGGAGTTAAATCTTTAAAATTCATTCAAGTACCTTAACTATTAACAAAATGTATCTTATTTGTACATCACTCGACTGTAGATCCTCCAATCATCTCTGAATTGGTGCTGACACTGTCCTTCCTTCTGGAGGGTGGCTACTTTTGTTCTCCATGGTCCCTGTGTATGTTGTAAAGTAGTCATCGCTCTAAGCACACTCCCGTGATGAAGTATAATCTCATGTTTAGTCTACTAATACCAGATGCGACTCCAACGGCTTACCCTCTACACACTGAGCACAGCATTGCCGCCATTGAGAGAATGCCTTGTATTTTTTTCAATACATTGCTTTCTCTCATTGAATTAAGTAGAGAGGAGGAGAAGATGACATGCCTATCTCCATCTCACGAACTCAGAGAACACTTTGGGGTCTATTCACTAAGCTGCCGAGGGCAGCCGAGTGAATGACCGATCTGAAGTGAAGTGAGCCGAACACTGTTCGGCTATTCACTTCAGGCTGGTACGGCTGATTTCAGCCGTACATCGGCTGAAATCAGCCGTACATCGGCTTGCTTCGTGTGGCTTCGGGTCAGCCGAACATGCTCAGCATGTTCGGCTGAAGGTAACCAGGGACGCTGATCTTTCTGAAAGTGGCCGGAGCCAGCCGTAGCCCGTAAGATCACGGCTGGCTCCGCCCAGCTGTCAGAAGCAGGCTGTCGGCCGGCCAATCGGCCAGCTTCGGCTTTCAGCATGGCTCAGCCGATTTGATGCATATACGTTCGGCTCGGCTGAGCCGCTCGGCCATGATCGGGAGCTGTACGGGCTATTGTGAATAGCCCGTACAGCACCCCTTCGGTTCTACTGAACCGAAGGGGTCCTGGGGCCGAAGGATCGGCTGAAGCTACGGCCAGATCCTTCGGCAGCTTCCTGAATAGACCCCTTTGTATTCATCGAAAATAATACAAATCGCTGTAAGAATGGCGGCGGTGCCAAGCAAGTGACTCTCTGTGCTTAGTGTTGGAGCCGCACCCAAAAGTGACTTTCTGAATATCCGATATGGATACTTTCATCGAGTCAACTTCTTTTAGGTTTCCTGGAAAAATAACTCCTGGAGATTTGCTTTAAGCAGAAATGGGAATTTTGGTGGGAATATTTGGCTACTGGAGTCCCTGAGACTTATATGGTAAATTACATTATGTGCCAACTTTCCAGTAACCTCATAAAGGTGAAATATCCGTTTTGAGTAGAGTTTAAATTGGATGACTGTTCCCTTTGTCACAAAAATGAGTGAGAGCAGCATTTTACTTTTGGGAGCAGATCACTGAACATCATGTTCATCTAATAGGAAAAAGGGGATCGTTATTTGGTATACGACACAAGCTCCATGATTTTCAGTAAAAAAAAAAACGGTTACCTTGGGACGCTGAACTGTCATTAAATAATAACAACTGGGCCGACTCCGCCCAGTTGTTATTAATTGGCCGGGACCTGCTAGAAGACGCTAGCAGGTCCCGGCCAATAGGAAACAGTTGCTAGCTCCGCCCAACTGTTTTTTTGTTAATATTTTTTTTTTTATATTAGATCTTTATTTATTTTTTTAAATGTATCAATTATTTAAATTTTTTCCCCAACTTTTTTCACTGATTTTCTATTCTGCTCGGTGCCATGGAGCTACCGAGCAGAATACCCGAGTGCTGCTTGGCGGCATTCAGCTATTCACTGACTGCCGCTTGGCCCCTATGAGAATAGGGGCAAACGGCAGCGAGTAGCCTGCCGTAGCTTTGGCTCCGCCGATCCAGATGTTGGATCGGCTGAGTCAAAGTCCTTCTGCACTTCGGACCGAAATGCAGCCGAAGCTAGCCGATGTACATCTGATTTCAGCCGATGTGAATAGCCGAACAGCGTTCGGCTCACTTCACTTCGGGTGGGTTATTAACTCGGCAGCTTTGTGAATAACCCTCATGTCTTTACAGGACACAGACGTGATATAGGGGCTGGTGGAGGAAATGGACCACAGATGCAGAAGATTCTACAGCAAGCTTTGCTTTAAGAGAGCAAGCATCAGCAGCACAAACAGCAGGGCTGGTAAGTGTTCTTTTCTTTACAGGCAGGGCTTTCTTAAAATTATTTAGAGAGTAACATTGTTACTTTAAATAGCCCACCTAACATCATCCTTAGTTCTCTTTTATTGGATCATTAATAATTTTGTTTTGGACGTAATCTGCATTACACCAGCAAACTGTCCTTCATTTGAAGGGACATTGCTTCTTTAGGAACCAAATTCCTCTATTCTTCCCAGTTGTCCCTCCTATAGGTCTGAGGTCAGTATAAACTACCCAAAATGTTTATAATACTCTAACTTTTTTGTCTAACCTTTAAAAAATTGGCACTGGCATTTTAAAGTCACAGTAATAGGAAAAAGTGGTGATGCAAACAGCATCAGTGGTTTTAATTGATCATTCATTACCGATAAATTCTTTATGGTCCATGTGACTGGTGGTGTGGAAGGGCTGTGTCTTTTCCTAAATATATTGCGCTTAAAAGAGTTCTTCTTTCCCAGAGAGTTGGAAGGTACACATCATTGGGCTGTGTCAGGGGTACAGATGGGGTACAGATGTCTCACTCCATCAGTAAACACTGGGATGTTGAATATGCAAGCTGAAAAGTCTTGCTGCACTGTGACTGCATCTGCATGTGCACGTTATCTTCATGCGACTGTTTCCATTGTTCCCTGCGTGTTCTGGATGTTTAGTGGAAGAGCCAACTGTACAGATCGTACAGATATGGCCAAATGTGTGTACCGCCAAATGTGTTAAAAGGAACACATGATGTGCACATGCTTGTTTTGTTAAGTGAATCACCAAGTAGTAAAGGAAGGATAAGGATGAATCCCCAAAGCAAAAAAAAGTCAATAATTGTAGCTCCCATCTTTCTATCATGACAGGTTTCCTTTAAAGACTGATCTATCTTTGCTGGATAGACTAGCCCAGCTTTCAATTCCTTTAAACCAAACAGTCAGTTTCAGTACAGAGCGCTCCTGCAGACCATGCATATGCCATTGTAGCAATTCCAGCTACCGTATTTGCCGGCGTATAAGACGACTCGGCGTATAAGACGACCCCCTACTTTTTGTGTTAAAATATTGGTTGTGGGCTATACTCGTCGTATAAGCCCGAGAAATGCACCCACTAACATCCATGTCGGTATTCCCGAGTGTGGCTCGGGGTTAATTTTCAGTACCATAAGCGGTAACCCCGATTACAGTCTCTTACCTTTGATTACGATCCCTGCTGTGTCCTCCGTCTTCCGCTGAGTCAATCACCGCAGGCTTTGTATTAATGAATACAGGCTTTGTATTCATTAATACAAAGCCTGCTGTGATTGGCTCAGCACGGTATACTGTATGTAGCCGAAGCTACATACAGTATACCATATCCTTCTGTATCTACCCGGCGTATAAGACGACCCCCGATTTTTGGGGGATGTTTTAAGGTTTCAAAACCCATCTTATACGCCGGCAAATACCGTATCTGTTGAAACAGATGAGTGAGAATCAGTCTAAATTGTTTGTGGTATGCTGCCTTGTCTGGGGTATGACTGAAAACTGCTTGAGAGTAGTGAAATTACATCAGAAATGTCCAAGTGTACAGCATAGTTGTTTCAAATAACTATCCGACTGTGTATTTGTATGTATTTGTGAGAACAGGGTGAGCCAAAAGTGAGTATACATTATCGGTCAGACCATGGCATTTTATAGTAGATATACATTACTGATCGGATCATGACATTTTATTGTAATTTTATTTATTTTTCATGTTTTTTTGAGAACAGTATGGCCAAAAAATAGTTATACAGTACTATCTGGTCATGTTTAGTGTCTTAGGTGCAACCTGTCACTAACATTGTGACACTATTTATTCTGTTAAATGCTCAAAATGTGTTCATCGACATTGCAACGTTCCTGGATCCCGTCCCCGACACTGTAACACACAGGAACACACAAATTCTGGTTAGCATCAATGTCTGAGAGGAACTCAGAACCCAAACTCTTATGCTTTACTACACCCCCAAAAAAGAAGTCCATAGGTGTCAGGGCAGGTGACGGTGGCAGCTAGACAACGCTGCCACATTGCTCGGTCCAATGCTGTGGGGAGGATTTCTTAAGATAACTCCATACTGCCAAGGAAAACATGAGGAGGGGTCCCCTCTTGTTGTAAGAATAGTTCGGCAAAGTCAGCCCTGGTTGCGAGTTGTGGCACCAACACATTGCGCAACATGTTAAGGTAATTGTTACCGTCCACAAAGGTATCAAAACAAAATGGGCTTGTGACACCATCACTGGACAGTCCACCCCACACAGTGATGCCGGGATGGTTTAGTTCAGTTGTGATAGTCACATGAGGATTTTCATCTGCCCAGTTCACACAATTATGCCTGTTCACGTGGCCTGACAACTTGAAACAGGCTTTTTATGACCAGATGATCTTATCAAGAAAGTCTGGTTCATGAAAACTTTGGATATGCATCATCTCACAGAATTGCAACTGACGGTCTGAAATGTCCTCCATAAGACCATGTACGAGTTTTGGATGGTACAGCTTGAAATTCAATGTGTACCTATTGTTGGCCCACCCTGTATATATATATTGTATGGTTGAACTTAATACTTCTTTCCAGCCTGGCTCTCTATGTAATTATGTAACAGTCATTCAAAGAAGATATTTTTTCCCCTTTTCATTCAATGTGAGACTTGGCAATGGCTGCTGATACTATTTGATGGTTCATTGAAACACAAACTCAGGAATATTCAGAGTTTTGTTCACACAGTGATATAAAATGGTCTAGGAAGTCTCACATGCCAAGAATGCATGGTCTATAAGGGGATATCTATTGTATTAAAGTGTATTGTATGTAAAGACAAAACGTTCTCTTGTAGTTTTAAATTCAGTAGGGAAGAATTATGTGTGCCTATAAGTTAAGGCTCTCTACTTGTCCTGTTGACCATTGCCAATTGGAGACAAAATGATGGAAAAGCCAAACTGTTGCATGTCATCAGAACAGGTGAGGGTACATGTTCCAATAAGGACACCTGTTCCGGTGACAGCTGTCTAAGAGGGGATTTTTCTCTTACTTTGGACAAATTTCCACTTACTTCCTGTTGCATCTCTGGGACAGGAAGTAAAGGGAATTCTCCCCAATGGGACACAGACTGCAACATTTAAATAGTAGTGACAAGGGGGCTGGTGTAAGGAACAGAACCACTTTGGGAAATGTTGGACCAGGAATATGAGTCACCAGCACCAGCAGCATATGAGTAAAGCACTTTTTATTCAATCGTCACATGTGTCAAACAGCCAACGTTTCGGTGGCCATGCGGCGTCCCTTCTTCTGGGCGACATAGTGACTATGAAACTATAGACACTAAGCCGACCAGAAGAAGGGACCCTGCGTGGCCCCGAAACATTGGCTGTTTGACGCATGTGACGATTGAATAAAAAGTGCTTTACTTCTTGCACACATCATCGAGTGCTGGTGACATCTATAATAAACTGTATCTGACACGGCGCCATCCGTGTTGTCACTTCAAGCACCAACCTCTTACTGAAGGTCTGTAAGCTGTATGGAGTGCAGGTGATTTCGTATTATGGATCAGGAATATAAGATACACGTGTTATAAGTGTTGAATGCAAAAAGTCCTACTGCAAGCTTAGGTCTTCAAGAGAGCTTAGATTGGTGACAAGGGCAGTAAGATAAGTAAGTATTAGTAGTGTTTTTTTCTTTTTTAATAGACAATATCGCTTTAAAAAGCCCCTCTAACATCAGCAACAACAAGACCAAAACTAATGGGAAATTCACAATTTTGCAGTTGTTACCAGGACAAGAGTCAAGGGTAAATGTTCCAAAGAAGTGAAGATAAAGCTCCCCAATGGGACACAGGCAGCCAGAAATTAAATGACAGGAGTTTTAACCATTCCTTAATATATTCAGAACTAAAAAAAAGTTTTTGCAGTGCATAAACTTTTAGGATCCTCATCTAGTCTGACCAATACGCCACGTTTAATATACAGAGACACAGAAAGACATTCTGCAGAGATTACTGATTGAATCTTCCACAACTCCCAGGCACATGAGCAGATTCCGTGGCACTGGTTACGTGATCTCATCTTTAAAAATGTAGATGACTGGCATTCAGACATCACCAGCCATTCATTTTTACTTACCTTTGTTCTTACCTTTCAACAGAAATGACCACAGCTTTAGCACCGGGCCACATGATCTGAGAGATTGAGAGATATCAACTGGTTTCTTAGAACCGGGATTGTATTTATTCACCTCTTATCATCTATATACTGTATATTTAATGTGGAAAGAAGATCAAGTCAGAGAGGAGTTCTTAAGAGATTATAGAACAGGTTCTGAGGTAAGAGGTTTAACCTCTGAAACGCGTCAACGGGAGGAAGATCAGTGTCTAGATGGCCCTGGTTTGAACACTTACTCTTCCGATTTCTGCACTTCGTTCTTTTGTTTGTCCATCTTGATCCACTTGAGACCGTTTTATTTAATGCTTGTTTTTTACAATGGATGCTGCTCCTTGATGTTTAAAAATCTTAGCTCCCTGCAGAGTTAGCTGGTCCCTTAAGCACTGATCCTGATATCCTGCTTTAGGGTGGCTTCTTTCCCTTGCAGGGCCCTATGGAGCCATCCTTGTGTGTGCTAGTAAGAAGTTTGTCTCTCCACAAACACACAGACACAGCAGGGCAATCCACTTCCCTGCCCTCCCTCCTTCTCCAAGCTAGTAGATGGACAATGGTGGAGCCTGTGCTGTCCCTTGTACTGAACAGGAAGTTCAGGGAAGCCTAGTTAAAACAGTTGAAACCAGCTGTTTGGAAACACGATGACCGTAAGTGCTTGGACCAAAATGTAAAGAAATTCTTTGCTGGGTAATGTAAATTTGATCTGAATTCATTATTGAACAAATGTTTTGAGAGTTTAATACTACTTTAAGTTGGCCTTTTACTCTTTGTGCCAATAAATAAGCTTGCTTTTCTATATATGTCTGAGATATGAATATTATAAACAGTGAACACCCAATTTACAGTATATATGTGCATGAGTGATAGAAAAGTTGTACAGCTGTCTTTTTGCCATACAATAATCATTGCATGGACACTTTTACTGTCACGACACCATGCAAATTTGATAACACATTAAAGCTCCTACATATAATTGTACAGAGACTACAGGGGACAAATATACCTACAAACAAGGTAGTATAATTTAAAATGACACTAAACTCAGGAGTTAAAACTTAAAAATACATTCAAATACCTTAAAGTGACATTAAAGTATATATTTTTTCCCTCCCCCCAATGTTAGTGTAAGCACTTACCTTAAATGATATCTCTTAACCTCTTGCCGTCCGCCCGTAGTAGAAAAACGGACGGACGGCACTGCAGCATCTGCGGGTTCCCGTCTCCAGACGGCAATTTTTTTCTGCTCGCGCGCGCATTCTTCTTTCCTGACGTTTTCAGATGTCCCTCCAGCGCTGCTGCTGGTCTCCGATCCAGCGCCGACTCCTCTGTGCTTGCTGGCACTTCCTGTCCCACGGAGTCTGTGCGGGTGCACGCTGTCCATAGACTTACCTTGGGTCTCTCCTCCTCTCCCGGGCCGAAAATTTGAACTGCGCATGCGCCCGCCCCAATATGCTTTGCGGCAGCCTGAGATTTTTCAGATTTCCGGACGGGAGCGCGCGGTGAAGACACAGGTAAGTTTTAACCTATTTTAAAGCGTTTTTTAACGTTTTTGCATATATCTACTGCTTGCTAGCAGATGATATATGCAAAAAAACCGGAGGATTTAATAACCCTTTAACTATTAACAAAAATGTATCTTATTTGTATATCACTCAGCTGTAGATCCTCAAATCATCTGTGAATTGGTGCTGACATTGTCCTTCTTTCTGCACGGTGGCTACTTTTGTTCCCCATGGTCCCTGTGTGTGTTGTAAAGTAGCCAAAGCTCCAAGCTCACTCCTGTGATGGACTACAATCTCAATATAAATGAGTAAATTAAACCTGAGATTGTAGTCCATCACAGGAGCGAGCTTGGAGTGGTGGCTACTTTACAACACACAAACTGACCATGGGGAAGAAAAGTAGTCACCCTCCAGAAGGAAGGACAGTGTCAGCACCGATTCAGAGATGCTTTGACGATCTACAGCCGATTCATACACAAATAAGATGAATTTGTATTAATAGTTAAGGTACTTGAATGCATTTTTAAGATGTAAATCCTGAGTTTAGGGTAACTTTAAATGTGTGGAAGGGGGCGAGCTCCTTTGACAGTTACATACAACTTTTGAAATATTGGCTAATCACATAAAAAAACCTCTGAATTTGAACCCGCCAAATATTTATGCCCGCGAGTGCACATAATATATATAATATATATTTAACCCTTGTTTGAAAACTCCTTTGGGTGTTGTGATCTTATTATGGGGTCATCCATCTGAGCCCAGGAATTTTTCAGACCCACCCCAGGTTCCAAACGTAACCCCTTAGAGCTCAGAAAACCCCCGCTTCCTAGGGACACTTGTTGATAGAAGCACTTAACCTCACGTTTTGAACCACTAGGACACATCTTGAAGAGCTGAAAGGAAAACACTCTGACCATCTCATTTTCTTTTCCTTTCTCTACTAGGGAGAAGAAAAAAAAGGGAAGGGGGGTCAGGGGTCACCGTTGAGAGAAGGAGGGGGCGTGTGGAAAGATTTATCCAAGAACCAGAGAGAAAAGAAAAAGGGAAGAGAGAGAGAGAGAAAAAAAAAAAGGTTGTGTTTTCTTCTAGACGTCAGAAAAGGCGTTTTTTGGTCACTTGGCTGAAAGTGCATGTGAGTGAGAGTTGGTCCCTGCCCTAGAGGGGGAGAGAAGACAGGGAGAGTTAAGGAGAGGAGAGGAAGAGGAGAAAACGAGATAGCACACACTAAAAGAAAAGCAGACAGTGGGGGAAGTAAAGTCAGTTGCGGGAGAGAACAGATTAAAGGCTGCAAGTTCTTGAGAGAGAAGCAGAAGGAGAAGGAGAAGCAGCAGGGAAAAGTTACTGGAAAAGTTCAAAGAGGAGAAAGGAAGTTTTTTTTTTTTGAAGTTTACAGAACAAGGGAGGCAAAGTTTTCTAAGTCTGATCTGAGGAGGGGGGAAAGAAGCTGTTAAGTGACCAGGGCAAGGGGCATGGATAGGGATCTTGGCCTGGACAAGTCAGGACCCCCACACACAATGCGGATTTTGGAAACCCCAGAACTTCCCCACAGCAGGAAGAACTTCAGTGTCAGCCACCTCCTGGACCTGGAGGAAGCAGCAGCTGCAGGGATGCAGGGCTCCCGAGATCTGCGGCCACCGAACGAGGAAGAGGACAAGGACCCGATGACAGGGGGCAGCAGTGACAGCGAAGTGACGGTGCAGGAAGGTAGGTCCCCACCGCGCCGGCTTTGGGACCATCTGGGCTGCACCCAAGAGATGCTTCTCAGAGATGGGGAGGGGTCAGTGCTGGTAAGGGGGTGTGTGAGTCTGATGTCCGGATAATTGTTCAAATTAAGAAATATTTTCTGTCTCATCGCAGTGGAGATAAGTAAACTTGGCAAGGCTCCAGCAGCTGATGTAGACTGAATAACGGTTCACTTGCATGCCGTAGACAATACGATTGCAAGCTTTTCACATTGCACAATGCCTACACTAAGAGCCACATGGGCTTAGTAAATGTAAGGCGCATTGCCAGTGACAGAAACCGACTGAGCACCGTTCATTCAGTGGGGGGCAAAAGTTGGGCATATATGGCATTTTTGGGCAGAAATTATAATAGAGCCAATAACCGATTGTTCTCCATATGATTACCAAGCTAAGCATTTCCATCTCTATTCTGACTTATGATGAATGCTATTTTTCTGACAATATTATATGTATGGGGTATACAAGATAGCCAGCGTACTGGACAATGTCTGCATTTCCCTTAGAGATGAGGAAGTAATCAGGTGACGGCAGACACACATTTTTATCTCTGACATATGTATAGATATACTAAACATTTGAAGGGTACTTCATTTTTGTATGTGAATTTTTGTTCACTTAAACATTTATGACACCATTAAAATGTTTAGGAGATTTCCTTGAGATTCATTGTAAACGATTGGATGTTTGAAACGACCAGAGATTCGCTGACCCAGCCTAAAAAACCGAATCCTTTAATAAATCAGCTCTTTAATGCGCCAGCAGCTAGGCTGAAGATTCCAAGGCTTGCTGGACACCGAACCCAATACACATATGCAATAAATCTCCTCCTGATTATCCAGTAGTTTAAACACCCTGCCACTACACCCTTCTTAGGACTCTGTTTTATAGGCCATGCAAAATATAATTTACGATGCTTACAAATGAAGTCACTTCTAGAATGCAGGCTCTATTATATAGTCTGATGTCTTTAAGCTGATAAGTTCCGCATTTTTCAAGTGTCACGGGGTGATCTTTACAGAGAACTATTACTAATGTGGAGTTCCACTCTGCCATTGGTGGTGATATCTCCAGCACACTGGAAAATGTATGCCACTGTAAAGTTTGAACTTCCACTGTGCAGGCGTTTGACAGTAAAAATAAATAGATAAGATATATAGCCCGTAGAGAAATGCAAATGACAAAAGCATGTGTTCAAGTTGACATTATTCGCAACTAAACAATAGAAAAATTCTCAATCACAATTCCAAGTAGGCAGCACAAAAAAATTTACTGAACTGTTTCAACAACTCGGCTTAAAAAATACATTTTTGCTGCATACATTTTAAGTTGATGTTTTTTTGGGTTATGTGCTGGCTATCTGGAAACTTGTCATTGCTCTGTATACAGCCCTCTGTGTACACTGGCACCCCTTCTGCTTGTTTTAAATTATTCTGAGCCGTTGCCATTGTTGCTTTGAGTTTTACATACGCGGAAAAAAAGTGATCTTTTCAAAATGAGCTTATATATGATTTTTTTTTCTTTTTGTTCAATCACTCAAAAGATCTAGCTATGTATGCCGCAGGCCTTTGCGTCGTAAAATAGGTTAATGAAAGCTGTAACCAATTTTCCTTTTCCAAAATGGAGGCAGCTGTCATTCGCCTAGATTTGACATCAATATGACCGTCACACAAAAAAAAAAGAGAAAATAAGGTATAAATTATCTAGCGCATGTTGACTATTGTTCACCTGAAGGAAAAACGTAAAACTCCGGAAAGTCTTATAAATGTTATGTCCGGGGAAGCTGAAATAGTCACAATTTGGTAAAACTAAAATAATAGTGTAACGGGAATCTGTCATCGACCTATAAACTGGGTAAAGGTTTGTTCTACAATGTTACATTGTTACGGAAGTCTGAATCCAGGCAGACACTTAGGTGGCCGTTATTACCTAGCAGTGGTACCCAGAAATCGAAAGATTCCAATGGGTTTAGGCTTCATACATTTTAATAAATCACAGAGTTTGACATTGAAATGAAACAGTAATTCCTCAATGCTTACTTTAAAGAGAGGTATTATTTTACATAAGCCCGATAGGGTGAATTGGCTTATTGTGTTCCATATCCAATAATCCAATTATTTTTGGGCACGTGATAAAAAAAAAAAGATTTCCGAAGGGTTTTTTCATTGAAATAGTCTATTTTTTTTAATCGTTATGCAGAATGAAGTGTTCATTCTAGCGGAGTTCTTAACAAGAAACATCCTGGGTTTTTTTAAACATCATTACAAAAATATTTTTTTGAATCAGTGCAAAAAAAAAGTATATTTTATAGGCGTTAAAAAATAAAATAAATAAATAATACAAATAAAAGCCATAAATTACACAAGATTAAAAATAAATACTCTAAATTCACTATCATACATGTGTGGATAGAAAAGTAGGTTATAAATAGGGAGCGATAGATAGATAGATAGATAGATAGATAGATAGATAGATAGATAGATAGATAGATAGATAGATAGATAGATAGATAGATAGATATGTCATAGATAAAAAAAGATGATAGATAGATAGATAGATAGATAGATAGATAGATAGATAGATAGATAGATAGATAGAAATATGTGTCATAGATTTAAAAAAAGATGATAGATAGATAGATAGATAGATAGATAGATAGATAGATAGATAGACAGATAGATAACCATGGTATCTACTAAGGAACTAATTTTGCACTGACTTAAATACACATACTTAGTTTTTGTAGTTCCTCATCCAGATATATAAAAAAGCAAAACAAAGGCCAGTGTTAAAATGACTCCTCTAGATAAATAGGTAGATAAACAGATAGATAGACGGATAGATAGATAGACGGATAGATAGATAGATAGATAGATAGATAGATAGATAGATAGATAGATAGATAGATAGATTGATTTTGTAAATCATCTCCTTTATTTTTTATTCTGCTGTCAATCTTTTTTGAGTCTTCCGAACAGCAAAGCAGCCCGTTCTTGCAGACCCTTGGGGGAATGGGGGGCAGTTTTTAGTCTTATAAATTGCCCCGCCAGGTAAATTGAACTGTCTTAGGCTTTTGTACAGAGCCAATATATGTTAGAAAAAAGATGATAGATAGATAGATAGATAGATAGATAGATAGATAGATAGATAGACAGATAGATAACCATGGTATCTACTAAGGAACTAATTTTGCACTGACTTAAATACACATACTTAGTTTTTGTAGTTCCTCATCCAGATATATAAAAAAGCAAAACAAAGGCCAGTGTTAAAATGACTCCTCTAGATAAATAGGTAGATAAACAGATAGATAGACGGATAGATAGATAGACGGATAGATAGATAGATAGATAGATAGATAGATAGATAGATAGATAGATAGATAGATAGATTGATTTTGTAAATCATCTCCTTTATTTTTTATTCTGCTGTCAATCTTTTTTGAGTCTTCCGAACAGCAAAGCAGCCCGTTCTTGCAGACCCTTGGGGGAATGGGGGGCAGTTTTTAGTCTTATAAATTGCCCCGCCAGGTAAATTGAACTGTCTTAGGCTTTTGTACAGAGCCAATATATGTTAGAGGAAAGTAATTAAGGTCAGCGCAGACTTTGATTGGCTGGCTCATCAACATGATTAACAAAAATGTTGCAGAGAAGATAGATAGATAGATAGATAGATGTGTCATAGATAAAAAAAGATGATAGATAGATAGATAGATAGATAGATAGATAGATAGATAGATAGATAGATAGATAGAAATATGTGTCATAGATTTAAAAAAAGATGATAGATAGATAGATAGATAGATAGATAGATAGATAGATAGATAGACAGATAGATAACCATGGTATCTACTAAGGAACTAATTTTGCACTGACTTAAATACACATACTTAGTTTTTGTAGTTCCTCATCCAGATATATAAAAAAGCAAAACAAAGGCCAGTGTTAAAATGACTCCTCTAGATAAATAGGTAGATAAACAGATAGATAGACGGATAGATAGATAGACGGATAGATAGATAGATAGATAGATAGATAGATAGATAGATAGATTGATTTTGTAAATCATCTCCTTTATTTTTTATTCTGCTGTCAATCTTTTTTGAGTCTTCCGAACAGCAAAGCAGCCCGTTCTTGCAGACCCTTGGGGGAATGGGGGGCAGTTTTTAGTCTTATAAATTGCCCCGCCAGGTAAATTGAACTGTCTTAGGCTTTTGTACAGAGCCAATATATGTTAGAGGAAAGTAATTAAGGTCAGCGCAGACTTTGATTGGCTGGCTCATCAACATGATTAACAAAAATGTTGCAGAGAAAAAGAGAGAGCCTGTATTTTATATGTTCTATAGAACCCATGAGCACATTTACATAGATCTATATGTAATAAAATGCTAACAGTGAGATCATCGGGTCAGCCCAGTAAACTTGTGTTTGTGTTAAACCCCCAATTAGGTTACTGTGTTGTTGTTTTTTTTATGGTACTCAAGTTAGGTCCTTGGAGTGAAAAACATTTTTCCTTTTTTATTTTGGTAAATAACTTCTGTGGCTTACTTATGAAGTGACTGTCATCCGTTTTTGATTCCATACTTTGTTTCTACAAAATAAAAAAACTTGTTGCATGTATAAAACCTTTTCATTACTAACAAAAAAACACACAAGTTTTCATTGCTTTGAGATTTTATTTTAGGGCACGTTGTTAATCATTTCTGTATATAAAATGATATAATCACATATATTCACAAGCAGTAAATATGCGCCCATTGAAATGTATTTCAGTGCTGGAAATATGTAGCTAAACTCCACTTTCCGTAAAACCTCAGCGACTTGCTGTGTTTATTTATTTTAAATGAACAATTGAAGGTCTGGGGAATTAAAAAAATGAACAAAGGCCAGAGATTCCTGACCGTATTATATTACGTGCTCTAAAACGGCAAAAAGGAACATGACAATGGAGCCATGATATGTGTCTGTTTATAATAAGTACTTCCTAAATTATGCCTTTATTACCACTGCTCAGAAAGTGTGTATATTTGATGTCAGCACCTCTTAAATGTGTGTAAACGATTTCAATATCCCTCTCCAGTCTCGGTTGTACACAATCTATTCATTCCTAAAGTTTAGTTGTCAGTGAGAAGCACCCTGGAACCTTTCGGTGGTACATATACTGCTGACTGTCAAAGTCTGATTTACTAAGGGAGTTGAGAATCTTCACACAATAAATTCTCCAATGACATGCCAATAATAAGAATAAATAGGAATTGTCCTTTCACATGATCGGATAATTGAAGTGAATATTCACACAATTTGTAGAGTCTCAACTCTCAGCCGCAATGTGTGATGGTATGTTGTATTGTATCGGTCATCTCAGCGCATGAATAAATGTAAGTCCACAATAAGGTAGTTGAAAAGAAGGATAAGCTACAAGTGAGGGGAGTGGGTTGATGAGTGAGATCATCTATCTAATAATGTCAGATATTTATATAGGCTGAGAGAGAGATATCTCACACACAACTATCTAAAATTATACATGTATACAAAGTCTTGAAATAGTGAAGCATGAAAAGTATTGTTTTTGAGAGGAATCCTATTAGACTACAATACAAAGACTGATGTTGGCCATTTATCTGCATGTTGTGTGTGACGCTTTTTAATTTGCTGAAAAACGACTGGGACTCTTGGCACTACTCGACAGAGGCAATCTCTTGGCTTGACATCACAAACCTTGCGGCCAATAGCACGGCAGATCTGCCTTCACTGTCAATCAATCTAGTCACTTATTATCTTCATAAGCCTGCCCAGAAATTCTATAGGTTCCAGGACTGCAGGAACGTTAGCCTGAATGTCTGCACGTCTAGCGGAGCAGGTATATGTGTTAGTAAACATGCGGGCCAGCTGTACACATGTCGTGTTCCTTGCATGTGTTCCATTAGTGTGTGTCCCTTTTTCCAATTACCAGTCATTAACAGTTAGAAAGTGGCTGTATGAAGGCATGTTAGCCTTGAGCTGAGCTGTCATTATACTTTTGTTGCCTAGCAAGGCTACTGTAGCAGTTGTATGTTGTCGTTTACGTTTTTGTGTGAACCAGACAGCGCATTAGTGGCTGTGCTACCATTTAGAACAATGTTATACCCTAAATATTATAATTATATATATATATATTGTCCTTTTTTTTATCTTGCGATATTTTATTTTTGATATTTTATACTTTTTAGCACTGGTACTTTTTCTGCAACACTTATTCTTCACATTGGTCCCTGCCCCAGAAGAGCTTACAATCTAATGTCCCTACCGTAGCCCTATACAATAAGAGTCCTTCTGAATGGAAGCCAGTTAAACTACCAGTATATTTTATAGGATACAAGTGTAGTTAAGCTACAGAAATGAACAAGCAGCTGTTAATTAGGGTAATCTTTATAGAATTTTTATGGATTCTGAATATTCCATGATTTCTCTCACCTATTTACTAACTGAATATTGCAAGTTATGGTCCATTATTCATCGAATACTTAGTAAAAGTTATATAAAAGTTATATATTGGTTTCCATCAGTGGTCATAAAAGTTTGCTCAGGAAAATACAAATTGAATTATAGTATAAAAGTTGCGTTCAGTTGTATATTTCCGCTCTGTCTGGGTATTTGAATGAAGAGGTCTTTCTTAACCCGGCATTGGGGATAAGGACACAAGAGGATTGTAATTGTGACTTTAAAATGAATGAATGCAGTTTTAATTGGCCGGCATTAAATGAACCTCTTATAGTCTGCAAATATCGCAGTAAATTGGTTCAATAGAGCCCAGTTTTTGTTAGGTGATTTTTTTTTGTGTGTACAATAATACATCCCAATCTGTCCAAGAATATCATATAATACCTGGATTTATGATTTGTGCAAATCTGCATAAACAAATTCAGGCAAACTGAAAATGTGCGCTTCATCAAATTCATTAGATTCATTACAACTTGTAAATTGACGCATATAGATAGATAAAGAATTTGCGATTTGCGAAATTGGGGTTGTTCACTTACAAATGTGAATGTTCACTGAGATTAGTAAATTAGGTGATGCTTTGTTTTGTTTTTGTTTCAATCAACCTATCGTGTGCTAGCATACATCCTGGGTTTTTTGTATTTCCCTTGCACAGGATTGGTTATTCAAAATGAGCACAGGTCCATCTTATTTACCAACTTCCACTGAGCTAAGTAAACAGCTTTTACTACTTTAGTAAATCAAACTCATTAATTCAGAAGAATTGCCTGAACTGATTAAATTGTGTATGCCAGAGGCAAATGCTTAGCAATGCTCTTCATACTTTACAACAACAAGACTATTTAACAGGAGAATGCAGAGGCTGGCAATCTAAAGGTTTTTTTTATAGTGAATGAATAACTCTGATATAAGGGAAATCGGATGTTCACTTTGCTAGGGAATTTTCCCTTAGCTTAGTGAATGAGGTGAAGCTCTGCTGACTTTCATCATCCAATCATGTGCAAGCAAAAATACTGTTTTTATTCTTTTATCATGCAGTGATTGGCTATTCTTTGCAAAGTGAATTTTCACCACATTCACTAAGGGAAAATTCCCCGTAAGGTGAACGTTCCCTTTCAAAAGCCTCTTTGCATTTAGAAAATGAACCCCTTGGCATGTCTGGTTATAAAGAAAAGGACAAATAAAGTGTTACTCACAACAGCCTATTGGATTCCACATTTTTCTTGTCACTCTAGGTTTGGCAATGAAAGGGACATTCTGCAATTAACAAAACCTCTACTTCATTTCTATTAATGGAATACACAGTAAACCATACAAGGCTAATAAGAGGAACGCAAGTGTCAGACATTGTATATTGTAATAAGGAAAACCAGACAGGACTCAAATCTTAAAGCATATCTCTGCTGAAATACTAATATCACACTACCTACTGTGGGCTACACAGTCCCACCACAAGGACAGGGCTAATAGCCCTGTTTTCAATGGTGCCAGTTCAGCAATGCCTTGTGTTGGTGTGTGTTGAAAATAAAATAATATGTTCCATTTTACGGCATCGCACTAAAAATGAAACACAGTGCTGTAAAAACAAAATGCGTGTCAGCTCATGTCAATGCACATGTGTTTTACACGCGGTGACACAAGTACTGTGGTGTGGATGAGTCCTCAGAATTCCTGAGTATAGCCAACCCGCTGGCTTGGCTTTCTTCAGTAGTATCGGCGAACGCGAGCGCCAGAGTGGCCAGCCTACCAAACAATGACATGGCGCTTTCATCATGCACCGCTGATAACATTGGCTTCTTTCAGGCTGATGTTAGAGGCGCAGAATCGCTAAAGGGGCTGTCTATCTATCCCTATGGAGTCGCAGGATCGCTAAAGGGTCTGTATGTCTTTCCCTATGGAATTGCTCCCTCTGTAGCCAGACACAGTGCTGAATCTCGTTCGATCGCTAAGAGAGCGACATCTCGCTGTCTCGGCTACATGGGGCCCATTCCATAGGGGCAAGCAGCCTCTGAGTGATCCTTCTACTGGCAATTTCAACATATCACTCATCTGACATCAGCCTGAAGAAGGGACCCTGCGTGGCCCCCGAAATGTTGGCATTTTATGACAGATTGTGACGATGACTCAATTCATTGAACCTGGGTTTATGATTCTAATTCATGTGTTCTGGTGATCATCTGATCTTCACTTTAGAGTCGCCCGTCTGACATCAGCCTGAAGAAGGGACCCTGTGTGGCCCCGAAATGTTGGCATTTTATGACAAATTGTGACGATGACTCAATTCATTGAACCAGGATTTATTATCCTACTTTAAGCTTGCTGGTGATCATCTGATCTTCACCTAAGAGTTGCCCATCTGACGTCAGCCTTGGGATTCATCCAATAGACAGGTGACACATTCACTCGTTTACTACTTTGTTCGGCGGATTGCTAATTGGATTTGGAAGCTTAGCTGCAACATTTGCCTCCTTGAGGCTAGTAATAACGTACTATTCTTAAGCGGAAATCCTCTTTAACTTTAATAGTTGTTACTATAGGATTGGCCATATGGAGAATTGTATGTGTTAAAGGGCTTAGTGCTCTCTACGACTCGTTGCACATTTTGAGTTATTATGGTTATATTAAGCGGACAGTCATTTTTGTTTTAACTTTCACATTTTGACTCGCTTGCTGTGCCATATGTTCCCAATTCGGCTTCATGTCCATGTTTGTAGTATATCAGCCATTCCGTTCGCCATCCCCGCTGATTAACTGCTGGGATGAAATCAGTAACTTGATCACTTGAGATTGTATGCGGTCACTCCAAGCGCTCTCATACATACACTGCTGGATTTTGTTTCTTGAGCTTACTGGCTGGATGAAAACAAATGTAACAGATTCCTTCATCTGCACTAAACAGCGCGGATACGGGAATCTCCACCCGCCAGGCACACCAGACACTGTAATTATAGTTGATTGGCTGCGCTCACTGCTCAGCCGACAATTTTCCGATATTCAGATCAAAGGATGGCGAGAGGGAGGCTGCAGGCAGGACCAACCCTAGGACAAATTTTGGCCGGTTCATCAATAACTATCTGAAATTCACTGACAGTAAAGTGCAAATACTGCCCATCATTAGTAAGGTGTAAGCAGAGCCTGCATATACAGGTGAAACTCGAATAATTAGAATATCGTGCAAAGTTCATTTATTTCACTAATGCAACTTAAAAGGTGAAACCAATATATGAGATAGACTCATTACATGCAAAGCAAGATAATTCAAGCCGTGATTTGTCATAATTGTGATGATTATGGCTTACAGCTCATGAAAACCCCAAGAACCCCAAATCCACAACCTCAAAAAAGTAGAATATTACATGCAATCAATAAAACAAGGATTGTACATAGAACAATATCGGACCTCTGAAAAGTACAAGCATGCATATGTACTCAGTACTTGGTTTGGGCCCCTTTTGCAGCACTTACTGCAATTACTTTTGCACAATATTCTAATTATTCGAGTTTCACCTGTACATCAAACAAACATGGCCGACCCCAGGTTCACCTATAATAAACTGCAATGGGGGACATTTATCAAAACTGGAGCAAACAGAATCTAGAGCAGTTGCCCCAATCAGCTTCTCTCTTCATTTTGTTCAGGTAAGCTTTGAAAATAAAAACTAGAAGCTGATTGGCTGCCATGGGCAACTGCTCCAGATTCTGTCTGCTCCATGTTGATAAATTCCCTTCAACGTGTTTAAAACATTAACACACTGGATGGAATCATACACATTATGCCTTCATGTGAATTCCTCAGGGCCCATTCACATCACATCCAGATTACCTCCAGACCAGACCAGACCAGACCTTTTCCGGACCCAAAATGCATCCCAATGTATCCCTATGCTATTTTCTGTTCCCACCAGCGCAGTCCGTTCCAGACCAGTCCAGAAAAATACTACTTGTCCTATTTTGTCTGGTCTGGAATGCACGCATCAAAAACACATCAAAAATGCATGACAGGCAATTTTAAGCTAAAAAAAAGAAAAAGAATTCCAATCGCGGCAAAAGCAAAATTGCGGTAAAAACGCAATGCACTATGTTCCAGATCTGGTCCGGAAATTAGTGTGAACCCAGCCTAAAACATTTAAAGGCTTAACAATATGCAGTTTTGTGTATCTCTAAAAAATTAAATCTGACCTCCGGAATAAGTGACTATTGTCTAGATACAAGATCCATGTGTATTGTCTTGGCGAGCTTTGTGTATTTCTTCCATATTCCATTGTGAAGCTTTACCTCTGTGCAGGAGCTTCTTGTAATAAAGACCGGTCACTTCTGCTCTCGCCTTGTGCAGGGTGACTGGTCTTGTCTCCGCCCTCTCCTGTAGTTTTCTGCAGGCAGGCTGTAGTGGGTGGAGCCCGCTGGGTTCCTCCCACAGCTCTGCTCAATGCATAGGCTATGTACAGCACAGTGATGACGTGTAAAAGTAATTACTACATTTGCAAAGGGATTTAGTGCACACAAAGTGGATTTATGTCCTTTGTGGCTATTGAGGAATTTATTTAAATAAAAGTTTCTGTGCCCGGAGTCCAGCTTTAAACCCAATCAATGATATCTCATCTAACGTTTACCATGTTACTGTTATTCCAAAAGTTGCTTTCAATCTGTTTAAATCTGCTACTTTCATTAAAAAATACCTGTTGATCCTGTCTACATTTGTGTTCAGGATCTTCCTGTTAAGGGGTGACAACTGTCTCTCAGTTGTGGTCCTGCATTGTCACCCTGGCTAAAAGGAGAACAAATTAGGTAGATTGTAGCAGAAAAAGAGCTCAGGGAGGAACTCAGTAGGGGCACCATTTTTATATTTAGTCCGATAGGATATCTGGAAGTGGGTAGGTGACACAGGATCATGCAAAGCTGCAGGCTTGGATTAGTGGTGTCACACTCTGGATATTTAATGCAGTGGAGGGGAGGAATGTATCACAGAGTGCTGGAACACAATGACGTATACTTTTGGGTGGTGTAAGACTATGATGTTTTTTTAAATTTGTATTTAACTGCAGCTCTTTAATTAGGTGCTGTCATGTTTGTTTCAGGGCACATACGATATATACACTATGTGGCCATCACAGCTACTAAAACTAACATTTATCATTTATTGGTACCATTGCTAATACAATCTAGTATTGTTAACCAAGTACAGGGCCGGTTTTCTCACAAGGGCAACCAAGGCCTGGCCTTGGGGCAGCAGGGAGTAGCAGCAACATGTGTGCTGAGCTTACAGGAGATCCCCAGTAGATACTGTTTCCATCCACACTGGCTGCCTATACTTATCCCATTGCAATATCAAAAACACATCAATTCATTATCATGAAGATACACTTTATGAGGACTACATGGCTTTAACATATATTTACACGAGGAAGAACTTAAATATGTAGGACCTCTGTGTGGTCATTCCTCTTTATCAGCTTGCAAAGTTTGGTTTGCACAAAACACGGGAACTTTCCTCCATTCATGTCATGGTGATGCAATGGTGGGGACAAGTACAGGTCCCACATGGCTCCCCGGGATCTTAGAGCGGGCACAGTCATAACATAGATCTGGGTGTCTGGTTTAGTACATCAGCTGATTTGCATATTAGCAGTCATCCCAATTCAAAGCAGATGAATGGTAATTAGTTACTTTTAGAGCGAAGTAGTTTTGCCTTGGTTTTATGTGTTCTTTAATGTTTACCTAGCTTGCTCCTTTTTGCCTTTATGGAATCATGTTTGTGCTTGATAGATTGCCATTGGGGAATCTTGGCCAGTGTTTCTCAATCTTTTTTGAGTCAAGGCACACTTTTAAAATATGCAAAATCTTGAGACGCCCGTTCCGTGAACGCATGCCAAACTCTAAAAAAATTGTTTGCTTTGACACACATCAAAAACATGAAATGTGCTTTTGGTGCCATTAAGAGTTTTCCATTAAGGGTTAATAAACTCAGTGATAGCACTACTCGTGAAAATGCCCTGATACTTAAAGCCCATACCGGCCCTGCAAATTTTTAAATGGCTTTGGGTACTGTAAGGTCCCACGCTTGCTGGGGACCTCATGGCAGCTAGTTGTGAATCTTGTGATGGCTGTTTACGGTGCCGGTCCGGCCGCACATCTCCTCTTCTTCCTTACCGCCGCCCACACCTGCCTGCACAGCTATGGGGAGACCCGGCACAGCCTTGGTGAGACCCGCCGCACAGCCCTGGTGATCCCGAACAGCCTGGTGAGACACACACACAGCCCTGGTGAGACTGCACAGCCCTGGTAAGACCGCACACAGTCATGGTAAGACCACACACAGCCCTGGTGAGATCGCACAGCCCTGGTGAGATCGCACAGCCCTGGTGAGACCTGCATGCAGCCCTGGTGAGACCCGCACACAGTCCTGGTGAGACCGCAAAGCCCTGGTGAGACCCGCACACAGCCCTGGTGAGACCTGCATGCAGCCCTGGTGAGACCTGCACACAGTCCTGGTGAGACCGCAAAGCCCTGGTGAGACCTGCACACAGCCCTGGTGAGAACACACACAGCCCTGATGAGACCGCACACAGACCTGGTGAAACCGCACACAGACCTGGTGAGACCGCGCAGCCCTGGTGGGACCGTACAGCTCTGTTGAGAACACACAGTCCTGATGAGACCGCACACAGCCTTGGTGAGACCCACTTGCAGCCCTGGTGAGACCTACACACAGCCCTGGGGAGACTGCAAAGCCCTGGTGAGACCCACATGCAGCCCTCGTGAGACCCGCACACAGCCTTGGTGAGATCGCAAAGCCCTGGTGAGACCCATAAAAAAGCCCTGGTGAAACCCATACACAGCCCTGGTGAGACCCTGCACAGTCCTGGTGAGACCACGCACAGCCCTGGTGAGACCCGCACAGCCTCCTCAGATCCCAATCAGCCCTGATGAGCATCACAGAACTTAATATTATTCTGCATTGCTGTATATTGTATTGCTGAGATTTGTAGTCCTCGATAGCTGGTGGTATTCTGCCTTGCTGTATAATGTATTGCTGAGATTTGTAATCCTCTATAGCTGGTGGTATTCTGCATTGCCGTATAATGTATTGCTGGGATTTGTAGTCCTCTATAGCTGGTGGTATTCTGCATTGCTGTATAAAGTATTGCTGGGATTTGTAGTCCTCTATAGCTGGTGTAATTCTAAATTGTTGTATAAAGTATTACTGGGATTTGTGGTCCTCGTTAGCTGGTGGTATTCTGCATTGCTGTCTAACGTATTGCTAGGATTTGTAGTCCTCTATAGCTGATGGTATTGTGCATTGTTGTATAATGTATTGGTGAGATTTGTAGTCCCTCTATAGCTTGGAGTCAGTGACAGAACTACTCGGGGTGCAATGCTTGCAGCTGTGACCGGGCCCTGGCGCTCCACCACTATCCTAAAATCATTAGTCTGTATAGTTTTAGAAAAACTGTCACATGACACTAAAAAAAATGTAATCAGTAATTGGTATCGGCGAGTACTTGAGGAAAAGTATCAGTATTCGTACTCGGTCTTGATAAAATGGTATTAGTGCATGCCTAGATAGAACCCCTGTCAGGTTTTAGTCACCGCTCCGAGCTCTCTCCCATAACTCCCATGGACTACAATCTCACTTTCACTTTACTTATTTGTATTAAAAGTGTAGTCTATCACAGGAGCGAGCTTGGAGCGGTGCCTACTTTTACAACACACACAGGGACCATGAGAAACAAAAGTAGTCACCCTCCAGAAGGAAGGACAGTGTCAGCACCAATTCAAAGATGATTTGAAGATCTACAGCCGAGTGATACACAAATAAGATACATTTTTGTTAATAGTTAGGGTACTTGAATACATTTTTATGTGCAGCTCTTAGAAAAAAATTGAAATGCTTTTTGTATCCAGAATTTAGCTTTAACCCAGTTTTGCATTTATTAAAATATTCTCAAAGTATATTTAAACCAAAACTATTTTCTTGTTCAATATATTTTAAAGCAAAACTATTTTGCTTTAAGGGGCCCATTCACACCACCTCCGGACCAGACCGACTGTTTCCAGACCCAAAATGCATCCCAATGTATCCCTATGGTATTTTTGACCTTTGTTCCCAACACCGCAGTCCATTCCAGACCAAACCAGACCAGTCCAGAAACATACTGCTTGTCCTATTCTGTCTGGTCTGGAATGCACTGGAATGCATAAAAATGCATAAAAAATGCATGTGACGCATAAAATGCAAGCTAACAAAAAAATTTTTTTTAAATTCCAAATGCTGCAAAATCGTGGTAAAAACGTAATGCACTATGTTCCAGATCTTGTCCGGATCTGGTCTGGAAAATGGTGTGAACCCAGCCTTAATCTGGCCATACACCTATAAATAATCTGCAGATTCTCAATGGTCAGAGATGGAAAAAGTGCAACAGATTCCTCCATCTATGCTAAACTGTGTGGACAGAGGAATCTCCCACTGGGCCAAGCTTCAGTATCTTGCTAGTCGGCCCCACTGGTTCCCAAAATATCTGAACAATGCCTGCATCCAATCAGATTGTTCAGTTATTTTGAGAGCCAGCAGGCTGACTAGCAAGATACTGAAGCTTGGCCCAGCGGGAGATTCCTCCATACACACAGTTTAGCGTGGATGGAGGAATCTGTTGCACTTTTACCATCTGACCAGAGAAAATCTGCAGATAATTTATAGGTGTATGGGCAGCTTTAGACAGTTGGCTTTGAAAAAATTCCCCTTCATTCCTGTTCTGGTGACAGTTCAGAATTTCAGTTCCAGTGACAGCGGTCACCAGGGGAAAGAGAAAGGGTGAACAGGGTCCCTAGCCCGGGCACAGACACTAATTAAATCTTGACAGTGATAAATGGATTAAATGGGGAATATTTTATATGGGGTTGGTAGATGCTGCTGCTGGTCATCCGGGGGTTGCCGGTGTGTGCTTCTGCTGGTTGTGGGGGGCAATGCTGCTGCTGGTCGTCCAGGCATGCGGTCGGTCCATCCCACCCAGCTTCCTGGCGTCACTGGTTGCCATGATTTTGGCAGAAATCCAAAGCGTCCCAATCAGCTCCCTGGCAACCGATGACGTCAGTAAGCTGGGCGGGAAATCACACAGAGCATTGCAGATTGCTAAGAGCTCTTAGCATTCTGGGACCCCTCTGTCGCCCCACCTTCTGCCCCCCC
>NW_017306937.1:676313-688679 GCF_000935625.1 Nanorana parkeri
TCTGAGAGCTTCCCCCCTGAAGCCCTGAGTGGGAAGCAGGCACGACTATCTTTCTGCAAAAGCAGGCCATGCCTGGATCGAATGTCGGACTTTCTCTGCTGAATTGGCCAAAATTCAATCCATGCGTGGCCCTACTGGCACCGCCCGGCTAAACATAAGTACATTTTTGAAATGACTTTTGTCGAAGGAGTCCGGTGGAAAATTGTCAGTTGATTGGCAGAGATCACTGTTCCAGTAATCTGAGAGCCGCAGGCGCCGGCTGCCAAAATGCCGTAGCCATCAGAAGAGTCCTCCATCCATGTTCTTTAGCATTGTTGTGAGGGCTGAAGGAGAACAATCTTACAGTGTATGACCAGCTTTACTCATACAAGGAGCCAGTGACTGATCTGATCTGATCTGTTCACCAACTTCCAGCCATAACCTAAATATCGGTTTTGGGTGAAGGAAGGTTGGATCATTTTCTTTCCATGCATTGATACAAAGAGTTGACATCTTGTTTGACTGCAGACCTCAATCGAGGCAGCTCGTTAATTTCAGGGCTGCGCATAAACAGGGAAATAGTCGATATAATTGATGTGCCTGTTTATAAAACACATCACACAAGCCATGTTATCATAAAAGAGATTAGGTTTCCCCTATTTCCCTGTTTATACAACACGTTACAAGCAAGCAGTGACCTACAGGTCTGCAGTCATGCACATCAAAGAGGAGTGGGGTTAGCTAGTGGAATGACACGTTACTTAGGGCTAATTAAAGCCAACTCTGTTTCCTGGCTATGTCTCCCCTTTCCTATATTGCTTTTATAATGCCAGAAAGGAACACTAGAGGCCCAGGGCCTGTGCTTTGTAACTGTCTTTTGTACTTATTTTGTTCTTTGTATCTCCTGTTCGGCTACTATTTTCTCTGGCTGCTCCTGATGTTGTTTTTGCATCTCCACCCAGCTCATTGCAGGCACACGTCTCCTGCAGAGGGGGCGAGAGATACAGGACGGGCCCACAACTGATAGGGAGGGTTCTCTAAAGAGGACAACAAAGGGCTCAGTTTACCAGGAGTTTTTATTTTCACCAAATGCATTCTTTAAAGATCCCCTAAGAATGAAATATACTTGGATCACGTTTAATAACATTCATAGATAAATATATACAAGCTGTAGAAGCGTGTTACAATTTTTTTTTTTCTGTGGTCGGTAAGCCTTTCTTGTCTTGAGTGATTTGTCACCCTTAGCTTTGAGCGACAAAACGCCTAGGTGTGAACGGGAGCTAAAGCCCGCATTTACACCTGAGCAATTTGAAGCGTGTTTCCAGAGGCACTTCAATGCATTGCAAGATTTCTATGTTAAATGAATTAATGAATCAATCCGCGCTCAGGAAAAGATCAAAACAAAAATAAATAGGAAAAGGTCTAAGCTGCTTTGCCACAAACCAAGGTATGCAATACCATAAATTACTACACAGCGCTAAGAACTAGATACATAAATACATTTATTGTATATATTTTTTAAATCTAGTTCTCAGTGCTGTGTAGTAATTTATAGGATTTCTATGTTATTGCATTGTGCAACGTGATGTGCTGACACTCAACGCTCAGAAAAAGTACAAGAGCTTTAGTGTGCATTTTTGGTCTCAGTAGACTTCATTAGGAGCACCTGAAAATGCACATAATATGCATAACAACAGTCTCCTTCTTCCAATAACTAACTTCTCATTGGCTAAAACTTAAAGTGACAATAAAGTCAAATTTTTTTTTCTCTCCCCCCCCATGTTAATGTTAGCACTTAACCTTAAATGATGTCTTTTATTCCGATCTTCTTCTTCTTTCCCCATGTTTTCATCTGTCCCTCCAGCGGTGCAGGGCTGACACCTCTCTGCTTGCAGGCACTTCCGATCCAGCGGTGTCTGCATGCGGGTCCATAGACTTACCTTGCGTCTCTGCTCGTCTCCCGGCCGAGAATCGGAACTGCGCATGCAGGAGCATGATAGCAGGCGATATAGGCAAAAAAACGGAAGGGTTTAGAACCCCTTTAAGCTGGCCATACTTATGTGTATTTCGCACAGTGGGTGCTACTGTTGGCAACCTTTAGTCCGGCACCCCTTGATCAGCAGATTGAAGGAGCCGGTGGGAATGTCTTTGGTCACTCAGCTTGCGGGTGTTCTATCATTCCATAGGACCTATGACTTTATCGGACCTCCGGGGGGTTGGTACGGTAGCGTGGCAAGGGCTCTGTCGTGCTGCAAGGGCTCTGTCGTGAGCGCAAGCGCAATGGGGCACCAGGTCCATACATCTCACAGACCAAGACCAAGAGTGCCGATAAGCTGCGTTGCTCCATGAGATTTAAATGATAGAACACCACCTCTGTTCGGGCATTCTGACAGCGGCCGGCGGAATCCTCCATCAACGTTTATAAGTTTAAAATGGAGGAATCTGTTCTATTTTGGCCATCTGAAAACGCGTGAACCGCTTAAACCTTAATCTCCCGTTTCACACCTAGGCATTTCGTCGCTCAAAGCTAAGCATGTCAAAACGCTCAAGACAATGAATCCCATTAATTTCTATGGCCCCTGTTCCCACCTGAGCGTTTTGTCCTGTCGCTGGAAAAAGTACACAAGCTACTTTTTGGCAGATTACAGCGCTTTTTTGCCTCATAGACTTTAATAGGAAACACCTGGAAACGCGTTTCTGCACGTTTTGTCACGAATATTGTGGCACAAAGTTTTCCATTAAAGTCCATAGGACCAAAAAGCGCTGTAATCTGCCAAAAAGTAGCTCATGTACTTATTCCAGCGACAGGCGTTTTTCCGCTTGCGACAAAACCCTCAGGTGTGAACAGGGGACATAGAAATTAATGAGATTCCTTGTCTTGAGCATTTTGTTGAGCTTAGCCTTTGAGTGGCAAAACGCATAGGTGTGGATGGGGACTAAAACAGGCGAAAAACGCATATAATCATGCAGGAAGCACAACCAAAGATGCTGACACTCATCCAGCCATAGATAAATAGAATTCTTGTGTTCAGCCTACGGCTGATTGGCATGGATGGAAAAATCCCGTCCCATCCCGCCAGACTTTAGTATTCTGACAGCTGGCGCCTGCCGCTGTCACAAAACCCAGTGACTGCAGCTGATTGGCTGCAGTCACTCTTCAGCTGACAATTTGCAGCCCGGCTCCTTCGATAAAAGTCGGTTGAGTAATTGAGATAACAGAGAAGAACAGACACATATATCTTAAATAAATGCCAATTGTCTTATTTGTTGTGTAGTTGTGTTTCTCTTTACAAACATTTTCACAGTTATTATTGGTAGTTCTTTTTCCCGTAAGGTGATTTTTTTTGTTTGTAGGTCTTTTAGTAGTTTTTAAACAATGAATTGCAGCTGCAACATCCACAATTTTTAAAGCCAAGCTTCCCTTCTTGATATATCTGACACTGCAACACGTGGCAGTAATAAACTTTGTGAAGAATACTTTTCCCGATGTGTTGTGTAACGTTATACATGCACAGTGTTTTTACTCCTCCATGATCCCCAGCAGGAGGTGTTCCAATCTGATCAAGTCGCATTTGTCTGCAGTTACCTAAAGCTGACACAACAATGGGGGTAGAAATGTCCACACCCTGGTATACGGTGGTAAACACAAAACCACTAACATGTTTTAAAGTGGACCTTCACCCCTGAAATACATTTCCTCTTATCTGCCTCTTACGCAATTGGAGATTTTACTTTTTAAAGAGTAAATACCTTCTTATTTTTTAGGGTTCCACTTCATGAATCCTCACCTGGGTGAGGATGACACAGGTCCTGCCACTGCTGCCCCCTGGGATGTCTATGTCACACAGTGACGTAGTGTTCCATTGTGATATTTTGCATATGCGCAGACATGTAAAGGGTCTGCCAGGTCCTATAGATCAGAAACCTGAGGGATGCCTGCACATGTGTGAGATCCCCTACACATGTGCATCCCTCCACAGGCCTCTGCCAGTCTATGGAACCTATCAGGGACCCGTGGCGTGTATGCGCATGTGTGAATTCTTCAAGTGCGGATTGTGCTTGTGCGCAGACACCCCCTGGGTCTCTAAGGCAGGTCTATGGGACCTGGCAGAGAGCTCAGCATGTCTGCACATGTGCGGGATCTCATTTCAATATGGTGACGCAGGAGCAGCGCAGCACAAGGAGAACACCTACTGCATTGAAGACAACGCTGTACTCAGTAGAATACTAATTATGTTTTTGTTTTAATTCTAGCTAGATAGGGTGAAGTTCTTGTCCTGTCTGCGTCCGAGCCGGGACACCCGCACCCGTACGGACCTGACCATGAGGTGAGCGTAGGGTGGCGTACTCCCATAGAGAAGGACAGGGGCTGCACACTAATCACACGCAGCACCTGTCCTTCACGGGAGCTGCCCGAGACAGTCGTACACGCAGCTGTACGCACCGGCCTTTTTCTCATGTGAATGAGGCCTAAAGCTTAACTCCAGGCAAACAGCTAAATACACAAATGAAATACATATAAGGGAGCTGTTTTACCTGCCAAAGGATTTGTATTTCTGTCCATGCAGTTCTGAGATGTACACAGCTCTGCCATACTGCAAAGCCCTGTCTGGCAAGGCAGAAGACCGGATTTTACTCTGCTGCAGTTAAATGCATTTAGGTCTTGTCCCTCCCCCGAACCTGTGACTGGACAATAAAGGAGAAGCAGCTGGCTGATGAGCTTATATTCCTATCACTTTGCTCTCTCCACCTTTCAGCATTTCTCTTGTGAGCACATGAGCGCTGCAGTACTACTGATTGGATTCTTGTGCTGCTTCTCTCTCTCCCGGTCTGAGCTCTTCTGTACCGAGGAATGCAAGAGGCTGATGTAAAGTACTTACAATGATTGCAACCTTTAAAAAACACATTTATCAATGTATTAATGAATACAGAACTGCATTCATTTGTGTCTTTAATCTGCCTGCTCTACCTGGTTTAAGGTGTCCACAGACAGATTAGATGCCAGTTATATGTGCAAGGAAACAATAATAATCATAGTGAACAATTTTCCCCATGGATAGCGATTCTTCACTTAGTTAGTCGATTTTTGGGTGCCTGTGTTGTTCAGGGTTAGCCCCTAGATATGCAGTAGTTTGCCTAGTCCTGGCAGTGATCATTGTACTTCTCACTTTTACACTTTAGGGCCCAATAACACAACACGGTGCAATAAAGTACGCATTTGTACAGAGCCTTACAGAAATGTGTAGTACTGGGTGATACACTGTCCAGTGCGTTTAAGTGCCATTCATTTTAAATGGCACCCCAATGCACCTACACAGTGCACTGCATCGCACCATTGTGAACCATCTACATTGTGCTGCATTTAAAAAACAATAAGTGTTGGTGAATTAAAATATGTGTTGCCACGCATGGGCAGCCCATTCAAAATGAAAAGCCCACATCAATACCCTACTGCACATTAATTACGACACATGGGCATGTGACATAAAAACATGCTAAACAAGCTAAACAAAAATGGTATAAAAACACATTGGATGTGTGGCATAAAAGCACATCAGTACAATGAATGAATAAGCTACAAATGTTCCAAATATAATAAAGTCATGCAGATAGGTTATAATATATTGCAGAATTTAATCATTGATAAGCTGTTTTCTGTGAGACAAATTTGCAAGTTTTCCTTCTATATCTATCTATCTATCTGTCTGTCTGTCTGTCTGTCTATCTATCTATGTGCTAGGTGTTCTAAAGCTGGCCATATACCAGGAGAAATTTGTTGTAATTACTAGCATTGTACCCGCCCTCTGCTGATGGACCTGATGGAGAACTGCAGCAGAGGGCGGGTACAATGCTAGTTTACTATTGGCTATTGCAAATTGAAATAGCCAATAGGAATGTAGCAATGCATTCCAATGGGAATTTTTTTTTTTTCTATTCTGACATCGCTTCGTGTCAGAATAAAGAAAAAGAAGAAACAGCAGTGTTTCTCTCCTTGGCGGCCGGAAGCAGGAGACTCCCGGGGCGCCAGGGAGGGTTAGCTGTTTGGAGATCAGTGTCCCTGGTTAGCAGGTAACCAGGGACGCTGATCTCTCTGCAAGTGGCCGGAGCCAGCCGTAAGATCACGTAAGCTTCGGCTTTCAGCGCGGCTCAGCCGAGCCAATGCATATGCGTTCGGCTCGACTGAGCCGCTCGGCCACGTTCGGGAGCTGTACGGGCTATTGTGAATAGCCCGTACAGCACCCCTTCGGTTCTACTGAACCGAAGGGGTCCTGGGGCCGAAGCTAGCCGAAGGATTGGCCGAAGCTAAGGCTAGATCCTTCGGCAGCTTCGTGAATAGACCCCTTAGTGATCCTTTTTGAGTGTAATTCTCTAATGTGACATGGACCTAACTACTACTCCTTGTTAGCAGTGGTTTGAGCTAGTATTGGTGTTATTTCTTAAATGGAAATTATTTTGGGTGAGGAAATATTTTGAGTTGTTATTTTGGTGCTTTCCCTAAAGTTGCTTTTTTTATGTGACTCGTATTTTCCATGCTTGTACTTCCATTTTTGGGAAACAACGATCCTCTCTGTGTGAAATACTTAATGTTTGTGTGGTCTACATTGTTCTACCAGTCCCTGATAACAGATGCATATAGTAAGAGAAATTCTACAGTAGGGTTGACAAGCAAACATGTCATAGAGATACTGGGATGCTGTAAGCCACATTCAGTAGACAAAAGCGTAGAACGTTTTTTGATGTGATGGTATTTGTGGCATTTTTAAGGTCTACTTTGCCTGTTTGGGAGTAAAGTTGTGTTTTTCTTTCTGGTTGCTGTCTCTACGAGCAGGCTCATTATAAGAGAAATTAGTTAGTGGGATGGGCCCATGTCAGTTGTCCAGCATTGTGGAAATACAATAAACCCTTGACATTGGCTGTTTTCTCAGGAATGGTTTCCATTTTTTCATATGATCAGGTTTGTTTTTTTCTTTCTTTTGTTTGGTTAATCTGGGTGCCATTTTGGCTCTTAAAGGGAATATTTCAAAATAGAAATATGGAAGATGTAATTGCTGATGTTTTAAGGTACATTTTCCAGAGCTACCATATTTACACTTGCTTCCATTCTTAGTGCGCTACTGACCCAGAATAAACATGTGCATATTAGATGTTCCAATACCCGATGAATACTTGTTTCAGGCCAATGGCTCACCAAGTAGCGAAGAAAGCATTAAGATGACAACACAGGAGTATGCTCCTTCAAAAATATTTCATCAGTGGCAGCTCCAACCTGTATTCTGTCTAAATCAGTTAAACTGAGTGCACCACAGATACTATGTACTCTAAAATGCTGCAAGGCATCTTAAGGTAAAGAGGTACACTCAGTTCAAGTTAATGAAAGTAATGACTTCCTAAAAGATTAGTATTTGCATAAATGACCACTTCCCCATGTATACAAATGTTTGGGTCTGCCAATATGCCACTGAGCGAAGGCACTAGGGGAGGGAGACCTTGGGTTTGCTACTTTAGCCACATAATATAGTGCAAGGACCAATTATGTGCAGAAACCCAGAGAAGCCAATCATTTTAATGGCTTGATATAATGGTGCAGTAAAGTCAGTCTAGACTGTGATTGGTTGCCGTGAGTTGTACAATTAGGTGCTCAGTCACTGACCAAAGCTCCCACACACTAAAGGAAACCTGTACTGAAGAAAATATGGACTCTGAGACTCAGAATGTACTGATGCCAATTAATCAGCACAACAGGCAGGCAACTAATATTTTGGGTGGGTTCCACAATGCTCCTATATTCTCTCAATACAGACATCCTTCAATACTATTCATGCAAGTCTACAAGATAACGTTTTTTTAGTTGAACTTTAAGTCGGCAAGCTCTCTAAATTAGAGAGAATTTAATGATGGCTGGTTATTGAAGCAATCTCCGTAGATATCTTTGGAGCACATTTTGTACAGCTGCAGACAGGCAAACAGATGACAAACCCTGGACTGGGGACACAAAGATAAATATTAAAGTGACTTTAAACCCTCAGATTTTTTAACATAAAACAATACTGTAATGTGTGCCTTACTGTAATCCATGGTAGTTTCCCTTCTCTTTGCTGCTCTTCCTTTTAAATCCTCATGTCTTCTAATGCTTGGGGAGAACTTCCCTTTGCAGCTGAGTGCCTCTTCCTGTAGTGCTGGCTCAGGTTGTGAACCTTCACACAGACACCATGTACCCATTCCAGAGACAAGGCAGTCTGCTGCAAAACAGAAGTTCTGCCCAGCATGAGAAGAGATACGTTTTTTAAAGGAAGAGCAGCAAAGAGAAGGGAAACAACCATGGATTACAGTAAAGCGCACATTACAGTATTGTTTTATGTAAAAAAAATCTGAGGGTTTAATGTCACTTTAAGCAGACAGGGGCAGACAAGGTGGACAGGGGAATCCTGTCTTGGAAAGGGAGAGGTTGGGTGGCCCATACACATGCCTCCTAGTTGATAAGAGATGTTGTGCAGTTAAGTGGCTGGGCATCAGCTGTTTTCGTGGTTATGCCCCTTAACAGGAAGTAAACAGGAACACAGCATTCATGGGCTCTAGCGTGGAGTATACTGAGAGGCACGTATGCATGCCATCTCTTTCCTAGCCTTTCTGCAGAGTGGAGAAATTGAAGGACCATCTGCAGCACTGCTAGCCCTGGTGACTGCCTCCTTTTGCATGATTTCTCCCGTCTGTGGTTCAGTGCTACTTATTATCTACACAATTGGAAATACATTACTTTTCTTTTAGTGAATAAAGATTTTGGGTGATACGACACTATATCCTTGTGGCCTTTGCATGCCATTTCAAACGTTTGGTGCAGCATGCAATTTTCACCACAGCACACTCAACTTTCTCTGCGAGACATTTTGCAGGGTTGCATCTTCACTAGTTTTGCTTCCCTCACCGCTTCACTCCTTAAATTGGTTTCTCTATCGTCCACTAAGGGACACAGATTTTTGCTAATATGCAACCAAGAGTTTTACTGCACCCTGCAGTAGAAAGGGACACTAGGCACATTGAAGCTGAAGGTCAGCCTCCTACAGGCTATAACCCTTCTTCTACCTCACACTTTGGCAGTTATACTAAATGTTCTCAGAAAAAAAATGGATATCTTCTTCTTCCTCTCTGCTAGATTTTTTGCCTGAACTGGCACATTTTTTACAATCAATGCTACTGGTACATTCATGCCAGATATGGAAAATCCTGAAAGTCTCTCCAGTTAGCTAACGTTTGCAGGTTTTCCCAGTTCATTTAATACACTGGTGACCTCTCTGCAATGATTCTGTGGTCAGCAGTGACCCATCTGTGTTCTAGTTAGCACAGGACACTACTATCAGTTCAGGCTGGTACTTCTGGGTATTCCTTGCTTAGTTTTCGGGACCAGAGTTGTGGCAGTGTTTGCACTGGCCATGTCTCTGAAGACTTGAAGTAGTGAGTAGTTACATGCTTTGTGAGGAGTTTTTTCCTGCAGGGTATGGCTCTATTATTTAGACTGCCAGCTTCTTGCTATGTTTACTTTGACTCTTAACGGATCTGAGGTCAGGTGTTTTACCAGTGCAGGAAAGTCTCCTTTTCATATTTACTTGGGGCTCTACTCATTTTACATTTCACATTTCTCGCCATTTATTTAATTAGCCAAGACTCTAACGCAATTTTTATTCTGCTGTGTATGCCATTCAAATTCTCACTTTTGCATTCCTCTGCCACGTATTTGAGGCACTATCTATTGCTGTGTGAACAAACCACTCTGTCCTTGGACTCCAATGTGTAGGTCATGATGTGGACCTAGGAGCACTCTGGATAGATATTGAACATTGAGGAGTCCTCTTTGTTTCCTTCACATCGATTGGAATAGGTGGGCCTTCTCCTGTACTCATTTTATCCATGGTCTGCCTACCCCAGGAGAAGTTGCCGAAGCTGCAGTTTCAATCTTGACGTAGGTCTTTTTTATGGAGCCACATGCAAGTGCTGGGATTATTGGTATACACCTGTAAAGCAGTTCCGTTTCTCCATTTCCTCTCCACAACTTTATAACAGAACATTCTCAGAAAGTGGGACAAGTCCAGCCTTTCTATGGACAGGATAATTCAGTTGCATTCTTGGTCTGAGATATCTTTGTCATGATGGCTTCTGTTCCTGGCTTTGTTAGAGGACAAGTTCATTCTTTCTTACCTTGGAAGTTAACACAGTGGCCGGCAGCTATTGGAGTTGGGGCAGAACTCTGGACCATCTGTCTGTTCACGTTTGTTGATGTCTGAAGAAATCCAATCACCATCCTGGAGTTCCACATGTCTTGTCTGTCATTGCTTCACTGGACCCCCTTCTGACCGGTCATCTAGTACAGGTTCAATCTGACAATGCCACAGCTGTGGCTTACAACAATTTGTATGGGGAAACCAGGAGTGTTGCGGTGGCACCACAGTTACAAACTTGATCTGGACAAAGTGTCATATTCCATTGATCTCCACATTGCACATTTTCAGAGTGAAGAATTTGCAGGCTGATTTTCTTGGCAGACAACCGGGACCATAAACCGGGACCATAAAGCTGTGTCCCTCAATGGACAATAGAGAAAATAGGATTTTTGTACCTTTTCCTAGGGTCTACTGAGGGACACAGCTCCCTCCCCTTATATACTTTTCCTTTTTGCTACATCTGGCAAGGTGAGTGTTGGGAGGGGTTATAGCTTCTAGAGGGCTGCCTTCAGTTTGCAGAGTGTCCATTTTTCTTGAAGGCAGCAGTATAACCCTTGATTTCTTATTTCCATAAAGTTGGGTGCCTCAATGGGAAAAGAAAATTACTGTGTGTACAAAAATCCTATTTTTCTACTTTTACATCCCAGCAAAGGAAGAAAACAAATATTGATGTTGTCCATGTGTTGTTATGTATAAATGCAGATATTAATTATTTTGTTATCTCTATGATGTATGATACAGTATCTACAATTTCTAATTCTGGTACACTGTGCATGACTGGCAGTTACGTTAAAACAGGGCTGATTCCAGTGACAATTTGTGTCCACGTATTCCAGTGCTAAGAACCAGAAGTCTTTGAAAGCGGTTTAAACTTACCCCTGTTTTCGCTGTGCGCTCCCGTCCGAAATTTCAAAAATGCTTGGGCGGCCGCAAAGCATCTTGGGGCGGGCGCATGCGCAGTTCGGATTTTCCGCCAGGAGAGGAGGAGAGACACAAGGTAAGTCTATGGACGCGTGCACCAGCATGCAGACACTGTGGGACAGGAAGTGCCAGCAAGGACAGAGGAGTCAGCGCTGGATCAGAGACCCGCAGCAGCGCTGGAGAGAAGGCTGAAAAGGACAGGAAAGAAGAAGAAGATCGGATTAAGAAACATCATTTAAGGTATGTGCTTTAATTAACATTGAGGGGAGGGAAAAAGGTTTTTGACTTTAATGTCACTTTAACTCATGCAATGAATGCCATTCTAATTTAGAGAAGTATCTGCAGTAACTGGCAGTTGTCCCGCAGACCTTCAGATCACTACTGCCGGAGATCAACACTCCCAAAAGTGTCGGTTTCTGCAGATAATAATTCTGAATTAGAGTGGTGTTCAACAAATCATCGGGAGAGGTGAATATTTACTTTCTTTTTGCAGAGTGCGCTGTTATTTCCATTTTAATTTTAGCGACAGAGTTGTTTTAAAACAGATGTAAACCCTGTAAAAGCTGTGAAATCGTAGCTAGCTGAGGGGCAACCGTAGAACATACCGCTTGCTGTAAGCCTCTTTTAATATTGGGCCAGAGCTGGATGCACTATGAATGAGCAGTAGATTGTCGCTTGCATTGTTCCTTCCTATTGGCCTACAGCACTGTCCATCAATATAGGTTAATCAGGTAGTACTGTTGTTATTCTTACAGGTTTGCTGTCAAGCACCCTTGTACATACAACGGTGACAACGCAGCTGCTGCATTGTAAGACAGAGGGTGAGCCTTGTCACCCTAGAACAGGAAATAGGAATGACAGTTGAGAATTAAAGGTAGATGACTGAAAGCCTTTATTTGTTTTATAAGTACAAAAACATACCTGTTGATCCTTTGAGACATTCAGAGCTGTCATGTGTCCTGTGCACACTCCCTGTGCTAGCTCAAGGAGTCTAATTAGCCCTTCTAGAATAATTAGTGTCTATGTTGTAGAGATGACGAGAGTGGGAGGATTTTAGTAGTTTAGCAAAAGGCAATTGGGCACGGCTGGCACCCCTCAATCCACAACGTGGTGTGTGTTGTCATCCACCAACAAGACTTAGGAGCCGAGTACATTTCTGGCAGATCAACAGGTATGTTTCTGTACTTGCAGCAGTGACGTGCGGTACCTCTGGTTCCGGGTAAGGCATTCCCCATCCTCGTCCCCAGCACAT
>NW_017306937.1:688810-746784 GCF_000935625.1 Nanorana parkeri
GACCGAAGCCTGCCCCTGTCGGCTTGAAGCTGACAGCTTCTTCCTCCATAATACTAGGTGAGGCTCTGCCTCCCCTGACCGCACGTCCCTGACTTGCAGGGATAAAATATGGAGAACTGTGCATGTTTATTTTTAATTTACCCTGACATTTTCGAACTAAACTCTCACAAAAGAATACTTAATTTAGTAAAATAAAGTAAGTAAAATGCAATTATTATATTTTTAAAATGCAGTGTTGTCCCTTACTTTGCCCATGTTTGCGCTCTCTGCACTGTGCTCATTCTGTAGACTCTTTGTATGAACTTCCTCTGGACATGCGTGCACTCCAGCAGTGGCTGTACATCACAGATTGACTGTGACGACTATGGAAGAAGCCGAACCTCGGAGTGTGCATGAAAGGGTGACAACGCTGCAGCTTAAATAAGTAAGTGTTGTCACCCCTGGGAATAAAACACCTCTGCATATTCCTTGTTGGTGGGATTTACCTGCTGGATGCAAGCGGACTAAACTTTCTGAAATGACAGGATTTTGTTTAAGATTTGGGGTTTTGATGCACATGTAATACTGTATAATTTTTGAGTTTGCATATCATCAGCATCAAGGTAAAGTTTTAAATGTACAGTCCTATGTAGTGTTGCCACCTGTCCAGGATTCACCCGGACAGTTCGGGTTTTGAATGCTGTGTCCGGGATTCACGGCAGCAGAAACCCGGACACAAGATGTCAGGCAGACAGGGGCAACCAAAATTAAGATAGGGGCTATTGGCTCTGCACTAAAAATAGTCTTAACTGTGATATTGACATATGAATGGGTGACACTATTTACATATGAATAAGCCGCGACTCATTCTCCCAAAAAAATATCTGTTCGTCGCTAGAGTGTTCGGGTTTTGGTGAAAGAAAAGGTGGCAACCCTAGTCCTATGGTACATATGTGCTTTTCCGAGCCTAATGTGCAGTCTCCGTTCCCACTAATTTCAAAGCTGACATGTACCCACTCACACTATGACAATTACCAGAAGAGGCCAAAGTCAGAAAATGAGGGAGTGTTCATTTTCACAAAAAGAAAAAAAAAGATCAAATGCGTAAGGTTTGATTGAATCCAGAAAAATTCAGCATGGCATTGTAACCCTTTGTTTGGCAACGGCGACTGCAGGCCGTGCGGGAACAAAGAGGTTAAATCGAACAAGCCAGCCAAAAAGCAAATACTAAGTACAGTTCCCACCCTGTCCGCTCTGGCTGCTCTCCTGAACATGGAAATGTACATTGTATCCACTTTTTAAATATACATAAATAAATGAAAGGCGAGGGGCAGCTAGCCAACGCGGAGTGCCAGGTATTATGCCTCCCAGAGCGACATGGCAAACGATGCGTCTGTGCGGTTTTCAGCTTGTCATGCATCGTCCTGCATCATGATCCCACTTCCATCGCTGAATCATCGTACATCCTGTTGTTTTTAGGGAACTTTGTTTAAAATGGGGTTCAAAGGAGATTTTTTTTTTCCCCCTGTCTTGCCTAGGCTGGGATGTTGCAGCAATTTCTCTTTCCGTCTAGGCAGGGGGAGAGAGAGGCTCTTACAGCCTTTGTCTGCAATGGAGCCTGTGGCTGAGCGAGGCGCCAGCATCTGACATTAAAACAGATGTTGGGAGGTGCCGCTCACACGCAAGGAAAATGCAGCCACATGGGCATGCGAACGACACAGGAGGGGCCTGTATGGAGTCTGCCTTCAGGCAGGAATACTGAGAGGGGAGCCGTAACAAGAGAAGCGGCACCAGGATTTTAAATTGGGGGATCTAAAATAAGCATAAAGGAAGGAAGGGGGTTGGATGCTGGAAAAAAAAAAAAAGGTCTTAAAAAGTGAAAAATGCTTTTTAAATAGTGGAGGAGACATGGGGAGCTGGCAAACATCATTCAAGAGCTGGGTGGGAGTTTAGAGAGAAGCCGGAGGCTGAATTTAATAACCTACAGCCCCGTTTTCTAAAAAAAAAGCCAGTAATATGTATTGCCTATAGCAACCAGCACAAAATTGACTATTTTGATTGGTTGATGAAGGAGACTGTTTTCTTCTCAGATGCTTAATAAATTGGGGGGAATTAATTTTAAAAAAGAGACACGTTCTATCTCCACTGGTGCCATTGCTCATAGCAATCAATTAGCTTCTATCTTTCTTTTTTTCCCCCACACAAAATTGAAATCGATAAAATTGTAAAAACTGATTGGCTGTGCTCCACTTGAGACAAAGTTCGTCTGGGCACTTTGTAATAATCCTCACCACACGCACACTGATGTTCAGTAAGTCAAGGGATCCAATTAAAAATGGACGCCTGTCTACGCTTTGCTTTTCAGAACTGGTTGCCATTGGTTACTGCACTCGCTGCATTGAATGGTCTGGATTATGAATAAAAACAAGTGAAGTGGCCAACATTCCAGGAGACGTTAAGTGGACACTCTCCTGCCATAGATGGTGGTGCACCTCGTGCGCTGCCTACCGCAAGCAACTTTTGTACTACCCATGTCTGGAGGGCATTCCGAAACCTATGGGTGGCAGGGGACAATTTGCTAAATGGGGGGGGGGGCTGTTCTGCAGATAGGGTGGTGCCATGTTGGTGATAGGTTGCCTTCATATTCATAAACGTAGTTGAAACTAAACTGGCGCGTGTATGGCTAGCATTGGTGACTTTGCCAACCAGGTTGCCCCTTTTTACGTTTACAGTGCACTGCAGGAGAGGAAAAGAGAGAATCTGATTGGTTGCCATGATCGAGGCCTTCTCTGTAGGAGGAACCCAGTCATGGTCTGCTTTTCACTTTTCTAGTGCAGTATGAAGGTTAGAAAAGTAAAAGCTAACTGGTTGCTATAGGCAACAACAGTGTTTTCTCTTCCAGATACAAATATTATGTATATAGGAGACCTTGTGGAGTTTGACAGAAGAATTTTGGTTGCCCATAGAAACCATTCTGACTCTTCCTTTCTTGTTTCTAGTATAGTGTTGGTTGCTATGGGCAGACATATTGATTATGAGGCTCGTTGTTATCTGAAGATATGAAATGTACGACATGTTTGAAAGGTAGACTCTGTGTTCTAAACAAGATGGAAAAAAAAGCGGATTAGAGAAGGCACTAATTGTAACCACATTTAAGTGTCGGTAAGAGGATGAGGGAGACGGTGATATGAGGTCAGGGAATGTTATGATGATCACCAAATGAGACTGAGAAAAGCTTTTGAGAAAGTCCAGCTAGGCCAGCATGTGGTATGAAAGGATAACCGCATGGTTAGAGGAGAAAAAATTCTTCAGAATAAGTTAACAACATAATTTCCATTACTGGGAAAAATTGCTTCACCGCAAACTATATAGACGCCTAAAAACCACAGGGCCTTTTCTACTAAATAGCGAATGGCACTAACAAGCTTGCGGTGAAAGAACGAACCTGGGAAACAGAGAACAATAGCGATCCTATTATTAAAGGATCATTTCTCACAGAACTCGTATTTCACTTTTGGGTAAATGTCGGCAGGTCGGTTCACCCCCTGGCTTATAGGTTTGGAAACATGGGCGCTTAGAAAGTGTGTGTGCCCCATCTACATCTGGTTACACTGCTTGAGCCTCTAGTACATCCTGACAGCTGCCCTGATTTTGGCATCCATTGATGTGGATTCACCTAAATATGAATAGATAGTGAGGGTCTTAGCCCTCATTCACACTGGAATCGTCCGGCACGTACAGCTCCGTGCTGCGCGCAGGGCCGTATCGAGCAGCTCCCGGGAAGGACAAGTGCTGCATGTGATTAGTACGCAGCCCCCGTCCTTCTCTATGGGACTACGCGGCCATACGCCCCCCTACGCTCACCTCAAGTACAGGTCCGTAGGGGTGCGTGTTTCCTGGCTCGGACGCAGACAGGATCCATCCTTTCAGCGTATGAGTATGCTCACCCGCACCCGCCCGGACGTGCAGGGCAGGTGAGCGTAGGGGGCGTACGGCCGCGTAGTCCCATAGAGAAGGACGGGGGCTGCGTACTAATCACATGCAGCACTTGTCCTTCCCGGGAGCCGCTCGATATGGCCCTGCTGACTCTGCTGACTCCAAATTCCGCCAGCTGGCCACCAAAATTCAACCAGCGTGTGGCTCCATTAGAACCCCTCTATTTGAAAAAAAATGATTTTTCACTTGACTTTTGTAGAAGGAGCTGGTCCGAAAATTCTTGGCCAAACAGTGATTGCAGCCAATTTAGGTACAGTCGCTGTTCAGGTATTTTGACAGCGGTACACCCAATGCTGTCAGAATCAAAAAGCACAGAGGGGGGCATTTCCCCATTCATGCTGTGAGTGGATCTTTGCAAAATTGGAAGCCAGTATGTGATCTTATGCCAAGCAGCAACAGAATCCTGTGATATGATACTGAAGTCCCTCCAGAAGAACAATAAAAAGACCACTGAACATGGTTGCAAATGATTATATAAACAAACTAGATATTCGGATGCATGCACCATTGATGTGATTTGCTTGTAATCACTGCCTGAGAATTCCTTACTATACTGTAACCAGTGCCCAAATATCCATCATAGCAATATGTGTTCTCAGCTGAAAGCAGTTGTCAGTGACACTTATCTGCTTGATGAATCTACAATACACTATGAGGGGAATTTATCAAAACTGGAGCAGAGCAAATCTGGAGCAGTTGCCCATGGCAACCAATGAGCTTCTCTCTTCAGTTTGTTCAGTTAAGATTTGAACATGAAATATAGAAGCTGATTGGTTGCCATGCACAGTTGCTCCAGATTTTGTCTGCTCTAGTTTTGATAAATTCCCCTCTATATGGCTAAAAGCTTGTGGACAGCCATCCATAACACCTATAGGAGCTTCTTGGACATCCCATTCCAAAACCATGGCCTTGCTTCTAACCCCGTTTGTGATTACAACAGCCTCCACTCTTCTTGAAAGGCTTTCACAAGTGTGTCTGCAGGCATTTGTGGCCACCTAGACAATAGAGCATCTGTGAGGCTAGGTACTGATAATGGGTGAGAAAACATGGCTCAAATTTGGGGTCCCAATACATCCCAAAGATAGAGTTGAAGTGTGGGCTCTGTGCAGGCCACTCGAGTTCCTTCACACCAAACTAATCAAACCATGTCTTTATGGAGCTGGCTTTGTGCACAGTGGTGTGGTAATGCTTGGGCAGGACCTTCTCCATAATGTTGGAAGGTTGGAAGCGCACAATTCTCTGTGTTTTTTGGAGTATTTACAGTACCCTTCACTGGAAACACCTGAACTCAATAGTATGGAGGGGTGTCCACATACATTTTCCTATACAGTAATGGTTTGAGGATTATGTGTCCACAAACCTTTGGCCATATAGCATACTTTATTTAGGCAGTCAGACAGTGGCGTCACAAGGGGGGTGCAGCCCGCACCATGGTGACACCATTGGAGGGGTGACACCAAACTGACTGATAGTCAGTTTGGTGTCACCCCCTCTAAAAAAATCGGACACTTGGTCTTACAAAGAGAGCCCGACAGTGTCAGGAGAAAGGAGGGGTCCCGGCGGGTGAACGTCCCCTCCTCTCTCTGCCGGCGTCCACCAGCACGATGGCTGCCGGCAGGCATCAATTAGATAGTTGCGCATTCGCTTTGACGTCATCGCGCACATGCATGGTGACGTCATGCGCAATGGCGTCATGACGGGCTGTCACCCGGTATACGCTCCTGGGTGACACCCGGCCTCGGGACTTCCCTGCAGTCAAAAAGTGTCAGTTATCAAAGTGTCAGTGAAATCTGACATCCATATCTACTATACAGGGTGATTTTGGGCCTGTGTGGTACTGACTGTGGGCCTGTGTGGTACTGACTGTTTCTTGGAGTCATGCATTAGCTGATGCCAATCTATAGGACATATTTTATTGAATTATATTTCTATGACGTATATTTCTATGGCTCATACTATTTAAATGCACACAGTATACATACACGTGTGTGTTCCCTGTAGGGTTCTGGGGACACTTTGTGCAGTGCCAACCCAACTCTGATTGCCATTATGGAAACAGAACTGAGCACATATGGCATGTGGATACTCCCTGCATGCTCACTCACCAGAATCATTAGCTGCAGTTTGTGCCTCTTTCAGCAGGATACATGTCAGAGCTATAAAATGGTTTTGTTAGAGAAGAAATAACAGTCAGCATCTGGGAGTTGCTTGTTATTGTCAATGTTCTTGTTTTACTGAATATGTAATAGCTTAGGGTGCTAATAATAATTTCTAAGCTATGTTACGTGTTTCTAATATGTTTGTTAAAATAACTGATCTTCACCATTTCAGATATTTTCTACTTCAGGCACCATAAAAAAATGAACGGTGCTGGTAAATTTAATTTAAAAACAAAATTGGAATATTTAAAAGTATATAAACTGACCTTTTATGTATTTTTTTCATTAAGGGAGAACTATGAGGTGAGTGGTTTTCACTCAGCCTCATAGTTCGAGCCAACGTGTGACAATGAAACTGTCACACGTCGGCTCAATAGATCGGGAAGTTAGCGAACACATACCGTCGCTCGCTCACCTCTCGATCGGTGACTGACAGTCACCGCTCTCTGCAGGGATTCCCCCCCTTCCCGTTCCGATCCTTGAGCCCTGACTGGCGGAACGTACGGGGGCGGGTACAGCTGGCTCTGCCTCTAGATAGGCAGAGCCAGCTGTCAATCACGCAGCTGTGTGGATCTCGACACTAATGTCGGGATCCGTCCCGGCTGCGGCTGTCTCAGTATACCACGAGCTGTAGCTCGCGATATACTGAGCTTTGGATCACGGGAGGACACTAGTTTATGTCCTCCCGTGACCCTTAGGAGAACTATGGGGAAAAAACACTTACCCCATAGTTCTCTTTTAAATGTATAAAATATTTTGCAAGAAGCATTTCATACAGGATGCACCCATGACCCCTGAGTCTTGACCCATAAGCAGGGTATGCTGGGCTCTTTAAAGGTCTGCTCACTTATTGACTGCCTCTGTCTAACTGAAAATCATGCACATATGTATAAGCAAACGTGGAGGGGGAGTATCCTTCCTCTGAGTCATTTAGCTGTGTGTTGTGAATAAACCTGAATAAATGAAATGACATGTGCTAGATTGGCTTGTTTGAGTTTTTTTTTTTTAATTCAGGACATTATAATATATGTCTGTCTATATTGGCCTGGCATATAAACAGAAGAAAAGCTGGCTGCACATCGGATTCCGCTGGGATAGCTTGTGCTACTGGTGTCCTTCCTAAGGTTCGTCCCTCTGACGCGGTTCACCCAATCACAGGCTTAGTCATAGAAATAGTTTTCTGTGTTCTCTATATTAGCCTGGCACTTGCACCTTCAACATGAGTCAGCAATGACATCAATGGCAACTCTCTGTCCTTTCAAAGCTACCTACATACACATAGGTGTGTGCTGCCAAGTAGTGGCATCCTTTCGTAGATGGCATTCAGGAGAATGAAAGCTGCAACATTGAGGGGCCATTCACACCATGCCCGGATCATCTCCAGTCCAGACCAGATTGTTTCCGGACCCAAAATGCATCCTAATGTATCCCTATGCTATTTCTGGCCTCTGTTCACACCAGTGCAGCCCGTTTCAGACCAGACCAGAAAAATACTGCATGTCTCATTTTGTCTGGTCTGGAATGCACTGGAACTCATAAAAACGCATACAAACGCACTGGAACGTACCTGTATGACCATTTTAGGCTGGGTTCACACCATTTTCTGGACCAGATCTGGAACGCAGTGCATTGCGTTTTTGCCACGCTTTACTGCGTTTTTAATGCGATTTTGCCACGTTTGGCATTTTCTTTTTGCTTAAAATGGTCTTACAGGTGCATTACTGTGCATTCCAGTGCATTTGTATGCATTTTTGATGCATTTTTATGCGTTTCAGTGCATTCCAGACCAGACAAAATGAGACATGCAGTATTTTTCTGCTCCGATCTAGAACGGACTGCGCCGGTGTGAACAGAGGCCAGAAATAGCATAGGGATACATCAGGATGCATTTTGGGTCCAGAAACAATCTGGTCTGGTCTGGAGATGATCCGGACATGGTGTGAATGGGCCATAAAGCAGCAGTCAGCAGTTCAGTACAGCAAAGCAAATGCTTTTGGATTGAACTATTGCGATGAATGCATTTTTTCTGTCTTGATTGGGCAGGGAGAGCTTTTGACATCATGAGTACAAAACATAATTGCTAATCGAGAGTCACCTCACTTATACCTAAATTTAAAGGAGGCTGTCTTTATAAATTTGTCATTCATTAAGCAGAAATATGTTCCCCAGGACAACCAGTCAGCTGACATTTTTTACTATAGGTTAAGAAGTGAAAATAAACAAATGACTGGTAATACCACTACTCTTTATTCCTTCCAGACTTGATATATTAGGCCTTATGTTCACAATGATGTAGAGTCTCTCCCTAGTGTGTTTTTCATCTCTGCCTTTAATTTTGTCCTCCTTTAAACCAATTATTTAAAAAAGGCGTCATGCAGATTTTATTTCTTTGCTGGTTTATGGGATTGAATGTTTTCCATCGCTTTCTAATTTCTCTGGCTTTTCCTTTCTTACTTTCACAGCATGCTTCGGATTTGATCTATTTGAGTTTTTTGACACAATAAAAGCTATTAAAAGGTAAAAATAGATTTAAAATGGGTTGTGTGTATTTTTCTTTTTTTAAACACGCCTATTATAGAATAATAATGATATCGTAAAAATATCCAGGAATAAGTGCTGGGATCTTTCTTATTACCGTGCTGAGGTTTGTCAGAACAAAGAGCTGTAGTCTCATCCCAGACAACATACTACAGATTGTACTCTCAATCTGGAAACTCATATGTGGGATCATTTAATCTTTAAAACTAGGGATGCACCGATACCGGTTCAGATACCAGAGCCGATACTTGGCATTTTCATGAGAACTAGCAGGGTTGCAGCTGGGACCTGGCTCTGAATCTCCACCACTGTCCTGAAATCATTAGTCTGTATTGTTTTAGAAAAACCGTCACATGACAATAAACAAAAATGTATCAGTACTTGTAAAACTGGTATCGGTGCATCCCTAATATATGTTTATAAAAGCAAAATCATACATTAAAACAGAGATGTACAAATCCCAGGAGCTCCGTGTGCTCCTTACAAATGACAGCTGACTCCTAACTATTGAATTTTTCTCTAGTCTAGTCTTGGAGCTGGAACAGTATCTGTACTTGTACTTGTACCGAGTACTGTACTTGGTATCGGTGCATCCCTATTTAAAACCTCATGATACTAAAGCTGTGCTTATGTCAGTTTGCACCGCTCCACGTTAAGTTGCATTCTATTTTTTGCAGTGGTGTCTTTATGATGAGTTTTGCCAAGATGGGGTGATAGATTTGTGCCCATTCTATGAAAACTTTGATTGGGTGCTTTTTAAACCCTTTACTCAAATACATATTAGATTGTTTGATAACATAGCGGGTGGTACCATGTTGGAATTCATTTTGTATTGCAATTTTTGTAATTTTGTGTGCTGCTAGGTTGGGTGCCATTTTCAAGTCAGCAGAGCCTTCAGTAGCTTTGGTTGTAAGAGGTGCTGCGTCTCAACAGGAAATCAACAGGAGATCTGCCATCACACACAAGAGGTGTGTGATGGCAAATCCTGTTAATCCTTCTAAAAATCCAGTGAGCTTGTCACTTTATGCAGACTTTGCAATGTTTTTTTTTTCAAGCATTCTTATCAGTCCTGCACAGGCTACCTATGTGAACAACAAAACACCTCACACTTTTTCATAAGGATAGGGTTGTGTTGGGGATTTCTGTAATCCTAGCACACTTACTGTCCTAGGGTGCCAATGCTGCTCCTCCATAGATACAATACAGTATGCAGGCACTCTAGGACAGGAAGTGTGCAGGACCACCAGGTCAAAATAAAGGAAAACAAGCCTGGCCGCTGGACGCTGTCAGAATGCGTGAACAGAGCTAACGGCTGATTGACTGCTAGCTCTGTCCCGCTGAGAATTTTCTTCTATCAGCTGATTAAGAGATGCACACGCAGCGAAATTTGGATGGTTCATCGAGAAGCAGACGAAATTTGAAGCATATATACTTGGTATTAGTGTATTATTATTATTATTATTACTACCACATAGGAGTTATATATAGCGCCAACAGTTTGTCGCCAACAGCACTTAGCAATATAAGGAAGACATTACATTTACAATACAATTCAAGACAAGATGATAAGGAGGGTGTATGCAGGGCCGGATTTCCCACAAGGCCAACCAACGCCGGCCTTGGGGCAGCAGGGAGTAGAGGGGCAGCATGGGTTTGGAACTGATATCTCCCGATGCCCGGACGGGTAGTTGTTTTCTACATTTAGCCCTGCTTTGTGCAAGCAGAGCTAAATGTGCAGCAGGGAAGCCACCGCTTGTTTTGTACAAGTGATCTCGGCGACATTGTATGCAGCCTGCAGGTCTCCCATTCTCCATGGTGGGGGGGGTTGGCAGGTAGGGGGCGCGTTGAGGAACCTGGCCTTGGGGCAGCAGAGAGAGTAAATCCGGCCCTGGGCATATGGCAATCATTTGTTGACATAAGACCAGCTTGATGATGAGCCTAATGCTTGGCCACTTTACACTGCTGTAGCCTGATTTCAGCCTGACTATGGAGCTGGTGACTTGTGTAATACTGCCCATGAGTGTGCACTGACAATAAAGATCAGTGCGGCATCCATCTCAGTGCATCGCTATAGAAGGAAATTGTGCACGCACAGTAGCACTTACCTAACTGTTCCCGAGATTTCAAATGCTGCCTTGCCAGGGGCAGGCCAAACCAGCATAAAATGGGAAACACTCAAAAGAAGGTCTGTGACATATGAAACAGGTCAGCTGAGCAAGGTGGGGTTTGGGCTGTGCATTGTAACTTACATTTTTCTGTAATGAGAATCTGTCCCTTTGTCCATTCAAGGCATAGGGACAGCTTCTGCCCCGAGAACAACTCCCCACTAGCTGATACTCACCTTCGCTGTGCTCCCCCACTGCTCTGTTTTTAACTGGTCCTGTTCCTTCTAGGTATGCAGGAACATGCAATCACCACCCAGTGTTCAGTCCTAGGCTGCATAGGCAGCCTAGGACTGAACACTGTCATGTTAGCAAAAGAAAGAAGTTACCCTGTGAAGGTCCATCCTGTCAGCATACGAGTACGGACACCCGCACCCGCATGAACGTGCAGGGTGGGTGAGCGTAGGGCGGCGAACGGCTGCGTAGTCCCATAGAAAAAAACGGGGGCTGCGTACTAATCACAAGCAGCACCTGTCCTTCCCGCGAGCTGCCCGATATGGCCATGCACGCAGTACAGAGCTGTACGTGCCGGCCGTTTCTTGTGTGAATGAGGCCTAAATCAACTTCTTCCCCTGTCTTCTTTCTGTAGAAAAGTAATATAAGATGCATTTATAGAATTTAAAATTTTGCGTCAATTGTTCTAATAATTATACCATACAAAGTGCCCAATCCACAGTAAAAGTGAAATAGAATTCTGTATTATACCCATCCAGGCTTTTACCATTTGTGAAGTCTTGACAGTCATTAAGGTCTAGCTCTAGCCCAAACCTTTTTTTTTTACTGAAAAAAAGTGTGAGCACCGTAGAGCGTGACGGAGAGAGATAGCTTCCTGTCCTGATTATAAGTGAAGGGAAATTTCCCCCAATGTGGATAAAGTCCTCCAATAAAAACCTAAAAGAGTTTAAATCTCTACTCCACTCTGTCCAAAGCTAAAAACAAAAGTTTTGGCTGGAGCTGGGCATTAAAGTAAACCTGTCATGAAAGAATTATGGGGCCTGCTAATACTTACTTTGTTCTGAGAAAACGTTTTTGGCTGAAGTTGGACTTTAACTTTGCTAGTGAAGCAATTTTTATAACTAGACATGAATGGTGGGGTCTACAACTGAAGTTTCAATCTAGTGCAGAAACTTCTGGATATGCAATTGATTTTTATTGAAACCTTGGTTATACAGCCTGCTGCTAAATATAGAGAATTCCTTTATAATGTCCTGCATTTCATACTTGATGGACCCCTCGGGGTCTCTAATCTCTTCAATGAAGCTGTTAGCTCTCTGGCTCTTGACTCCACAATGTATTTCCCTGAATCATTTATCCCTAGAAAGACCTGATTTTTATCATTGTTTTAATCTGTTAAACAGTAGCTATTTAATCAAGAGCTTAATTATGTTTTAGCTTCATAAAATGTCTCAGAGTATCTGCTGAAATGGCCTTTTTATGAGCCCTCTAAGGCTGGCTAAGAATTTATAATAGTTTATCAACTATTTCATCATCTTTGTTGGTCAATAAGCCTCTGAAGACCCATTTTAAGGTCTCCTACAGCATTAATAATTCCTATTGAGTTTGATATCTGCTAGTAACGTGGATTTATAATTCCTCTATTCTCTATGATCGCGTTAATTTGACAAGAATGGGGCGTGTGATAGAAGTAGGAGACCGCCAATTTTTCTCTCCGCAAAGTGATCAAATCCCCTTAGGATTTTAGGGTACCTGTAGTTTGCCTATGCAGGGCAAAGCAAGATTTCCCCTTACATTGACACTAAACTTAGGTGTGAAATCTTAAAAATCTATTCAAGTACCTTAAAGTGACATTAAACCCTCAGATTTTTTAACATAAACCAATACTGTAATGTGAGCCTTACTGTAATCCATGGTTGTTTCCCTTCTCTTTGCTGCTCTTCCTTTTACATCCTCATGTCTTCTAATGCTTGGGGAGAACTTCCCTTTTCAGCTCAGGACCTCTTCCTGTAGTGCTGGCTCAGGTTTCAATCCTATACAAACGTATACACAGACACCGTGTATCTATTCCTGAGACAAGGCAGTCTGCTGCAAAACAGAAGTTCTGCAGAGCATGAGAACAGATACAAATTTAAAAGGAAGAGCAGCAAAGGGAAGGGAAACAACCATGGATTACAGTAAGGCGCACATTACAGTATTGTTTTATGTTAAAAAATCTGAGGGTTTAATGTCACTTTAAGCGCTCTTTCACATGTATGTTGAGAATTTACCGCACGATCAACGTTCATTAATGCACTTATAGCGTTAACAATGCATTTGGCAGGCGTTTGCAAGGCGTTGATAAAAATGATAGATAAAAAAAATGATCAAAATAAAAATAAGTAAAGTAAACAAACGAAAAATAAGAAAAAACAGTGTGGGGCCCACCCCTTCCTGAGTTAAAAATAAAAAAAGTGCCCTCTAAAAGTCACACCAGGCCTCTTAGGTCTTTGGAGGCCTTCTATTGCAAAACTGCTTGTGAAATGCCATTTCAACGTTCTAGAGAGCGTTGAACGAGCCTTAAAAGTCGGTTCAATAGACTTCAATGGAGGCATTATTCCAGCAGCAATGCCTCTAGAACGTGACATGCAATCTGTTTTTTGACGCAATGCAACGCTGACGCCCATGTGTGAACTGTACTGGGCGGTTGCTATTGTTTTATGAAACGTAGGCATTAATAGGCGGCAGAGAGGAGTTAAAAACGCTTGGTTTTGACACACGTGTGAAAGAGCCCTAACTATTTTAAAAAATGTATCTTATTTGTACATCACTTAGCTGTAGATCCTCAAATCATCTCTGAATTGGTGCTGACACTGTCCTTCCTTCTGGAGGGTGACTACTTTTGTTCTCCATGGTCCCCGTGTGTTGTAAAGTAGTCACCGATCCAAGCTCGCTCCGGTGATAGACTACAGATTCAATAAAAATTAGTAGACTAAACATGAGATTGTAGTCCATCACAGGAGTGAACTTGGAGCGGTGGCTAATTTACAACACACACAGGGACCATGCGGAACATAAGTAGCCACCCTCCAGAAGGAAGGACAGTGTCACCACCAATTCAGAGATGATTTGAGGATCTACAGCCGATTGATACACAGATAAGATACATTACTGTTACTAGTTAAGGTCCTTGAATGTATTTTTAGGTATTAACTCCTTTAGTGTAATTTAGTTTTAGTGCAGTTTAGGGTCACTTTAAACTTTAAACTGTATTACCACTTTTGCAGCCAAATTGGGATAACAGCTTCGATTTAGTTGTTACATGTTCCCATTCACATAGCATACCTTTACAAAATAATTAACAATTGCTGCTTATCTTTTATTTTGCTTTTTACCTGCTGAAAAAAATCTTAATTAGCGTCCCCCTTCTATTCAATGTTAAAGGGCTAATAATGTTTATTATTAACTCTGTCTGAACTGTGATGGAAGATCACATTATCAGTTGTTAACTAGACACGCAAGACTGTCTATCCTAACAAAGGGTTAAACATCTCAAGAATTAAGTGGTCCATTGTAAGGTAATGCACCTTTAAAATAACTGTCCCCTGACTGCACATTGCTAGCTATTCTAAACAATAGAAGCTATCTATAGAGTCCTATGTATAAACCTGCTCCAAAGAAACAGCTAAAAAGGTAAGAAATATTTAAAAAAAAATATTTTTAGCTATGCTGTGTGAATGGGAACACATAACAAACTTATAGTGAAGGTTTCTCAAATTTGACTGCAAAGGTGGAAATACACTTTAACTACTGCCCTCCCCAGTAACACACACATCTCTCTTAGCGCTTGCACTGCTCTATACACGCATTGAGAACGAAAGGAAGTACCTGGTACTTTCAGATGTGGAGGGTTTGTTATTTTCCTTCCTCTCATGTGACAGCAATGGTACTTGTATGGGGGTTTGTTACTACCCGTCCTCCCATGTGACAGCACAGGTACTTGTATGGGGGTTTGTTACTACCCTTCCTCCCATGTGACAGCACTGGCACTTGAATGGGGGTTTGTTACTCCCCTTCCTCCCATCTGACACTATTGGTACTTGTATGGGGGCTTTGTTATTCTCCTTCCTCTCATGTAAGATCACGGCTGGCTCCGCCCAATGGCCAGCTTCGGCTTTCAGCACGGCTCAGCCGAGCCGATGCATATGCGTTCGGCTCGACTGAGCCGCTCGGCCACGTTCGGGAGCTGTACGGGCTATAGTTATTAGCCCGTACAGCACCCCTTCGGTTCTACTGAACCGAAGGGGTCCTGGGGCCGAAGCTAGCCGAAGGATCGGCCGAAGCTACGGCTAGATCCTTTGGCAGCTTCGTGAATAGACCCCCTAGTTTCACCTATATATACTTCTTACAGGGTTATTTACAAAAGGGTGAAGAGTTTGGAGAAGGGAGGAGAAGTGAACAATCTAGGACAGCATAGTTGAACTGGAAAGTGGGCTGAATTGGAGAATTTTTCCAAATCAGCTAGTTTGACTTAGATTGATCACTTCTCCGGCCTTCTCCAAACCCTTCACCCTTTTGTAAATAATCCTGTTAGAATTCTAACATGGTGCAGGTACTATATTCTTAATTTTTTTTACAGACTACTCATGTAATTGGGCACTTGCTCAAAATATAGCCGTCGACCTTATATGAAATAATTTACTATCATCATGTCTCCTTTGGGCTGACTGGTTGTTGCTCTGAGTTTGAGGCAAATTGATGTTTTCTTGGCCCAATAGTTGCCAAGTGTTTTGGATTTCTTGGCTGAAAGTGCATGGTATTAGGTGGTATTCCAAAGTAGGCCTGGGTAGGCTGGACTGGGGCGGTGCTTATTGCCTTGTAATTCACTAGGAAAATTGGAAGTGTTCCCCATCTAACCATGATCCATTGTGTTGCTACTGGCTGAATTTTGCCATGTACAGGCCTGATGGGCTTAAAGAATCCCTGATGGCCTCTAAACCAATCAATGGGAGCACATACATTCTAGAGAAAGCCCCTTTGAGCTCATGGAATGGTTTTGGCTTAAAAATAGCCTTTACATTTCCCAGCTTTGCACTTATGCACTGCCTAGTACAGAAACTCAGTGTTACTACAGCCTTGGCGGCTGCCACTTCCGCCACAATTCATGGCTGGCAAATTTTTATTCAAAAAAAAAAAAAAGGTCTGTAAATGTTTCTTTTGCTAATTGGAGACTAGTTCCAGCAAAAGCAATTATCATCAAGTGTATTACAGGCATCAGTTGTGGTCCAGGTATAATAAAAGCTGTGTTTCCCTTAGAGCAGCTGTGGTGGCAGCAAAGGTTTTAGTGGGGAGGGCAGTCATTCCTGTCAGCGGCTTCATTCCCCTCACAGCTAAGGAGGTGAAAAATCCATGAGAACATTTTTATGCAACATGATCACTAACCCACATCCCCTTCCTCTCTGATTCACTAGTCTGCAAGCCCCAGTGTAACCCCTACTCTCCCAGTAAGGAGTGCAAGTTTAGGAAGCTAGTTATGTTAGTTTATGACGTCCTCCACCCCAGAGAGGTCCACAATGCCCAGCTGAGATCAAAACAGGATGATTCTTTGATTTAACAATTACGGCTCTATTGTTGTTCCCAGCAGCCAATCAGTTTTATTAATTTCACTTAATTTACAACACTGGAAGAATGAAAGGGAGGAATTGATTGGTTTGTCTGGGCAGCAATTGAAATGCTTTGCCTAACTAATAAATACATTATAGAGACCAACATCACCCAATGGGATTAAAGAAGGCTCATCCATTCAGTTCATGATGCTTACAATTGCGTAGTGGGCTGAAATGTCCAGGTTAAGATGGAGCCCTTCTCCCGAAGGTACTAAAACTAAAACATCTTAAGTGAAATGACAGCTGCCCCAGAGAGACATGAACAGTTCAACCAAAAGCAGAGTAGGTTGCTGTGTCCAAAAAACATTTTATATAGATTAACAAATCCTGCTAAGGTTTGAAGAAGACCGTGCCTTTTATAGGTGTTCCATAGAGTTTTCAAACATCCAAGCAAGATCATTGTAGGTTGCTCTTGTTCTCTTATTTCCGAAACTTCAGCAGACCTGTCTTTTATCTATTGATACTGGCAGGGCCAGATTTCCCACAAGTCCAACTGAGGCCCGGCCTTGGGGCAGCAGGGAGTAGAGGGGCAGCAGGGGTGTGGAATTCCTATCTCTGGACGGCCAGGACATGCAGTTCCGGGCACCGGGCGGGTAATTGTTTTCTACATTTAGCCCTGCTTTGGGCAAGCAGAGCTAAATGCACAACGGGGAAGCCGCCACTTGTTTTGTACAAGTGATCTCAGCGATGTCACCGAGATCACTTGTATGCAGCCTGCATACAGAAGGGCGCATTGAGGAACCCAGCATTGGGGCAGCAGAGAGGGTAAATCCGGCCCTGGATACTGGCTGTCCTATAAAGAACTTCATGGAATTCAGTGGTTTTGTCAGTTTGTAATATGTACAGTCCGAGGAAGGCCCACAAAGTGTAGCAGAATTAAAATAAGGCTTAATCTTCCAGTTTATCATTTTCATACTCCGCGGATGTCTAAAATGCCCAGCAGAGGCTGAAGTGGTCCAGCTAAGGTTACGAGTCCTGGTATTTCAGACTGGATCTGAATAGCTCTGTAATACAATGAACCTTGCTGTTACACAAAGGTCCAACATGTATTTGAAACTTGGGCAAGCTGATTCTGTCAGTTTATTTATTCTAGAGCAAACAGTTGGTTCAAAGGGCTTACTGGCTCAACGTTAATATTGCAGCATTTGTTGGCTGAAGATGGGTGTATAACTTACCGGCTTCTTCCATCCCTTATATGCTTCTGTGAGATGTCCCTTCCTAAGTATTCACTTCCAAAGCATCCCATTTCTCCAGCTGCAGCAGTCTTGAAAACTTCATGCTTTTAGAAAAAAGAAAACACTTGCAGGGAGTATAACATATCCCTCATAATGACTATAGTTCATAATTGGGCCTGGAAACTCAGGTCTGGACTCCTATGTGGGGTGACCTGTCCCACCATTGACCTCACCTTGTCAGCCAACTCTGCTGAGCTGGATCTCCTGGTTCTCCTTTCTGAAGTGCATTCACTGTGTACACTATGGAAAAACTGCTATGGTGACCGCAGCATGCTAGCACTATGGTATCCCTAGTGGATTCTGCATAGTTGTGTATGTAGAATTCACTCCAAAGAGAAGAATCTGGAAATTCAGCTCACAGCAGGGCTCTGGCTGTCACGGCTAGTCTTAGGATGGGGGAAGATCTTCCTGTCAGGGTAACAGACGGCAATAAAGACTTGGCAGGTGATCAAACTGTTCATCACCGCACCAAAAACGTTAAACTAAACTAAAAAAGGTTTTGGGTAGAATTCCACTTTCAATTAGCAAAACTTTATTTTTCCTGTGGAGTTTTGGCTTCAGAGAAAAATTTCCTAAGCGGTACTGAGGATTATAAATATATCCAGGCAGCTGCTCGGAGGTATTTGATAAAGTCAGCTACTCTGTCTTGCAGTATTATCTGCCATGATAAATGGTTCTGGGATAGTGACTAAATAGGCTTAGCTTGACTGACTCAGAACTAGCATGCCGTCATGTAATACATGAATCAGTGATTGGCTGCTTTGTTCAACTTAGTCACACAGGTGTTTTACTTCATGGGAAATCCCTGTAAATGACTATTAACTACATTGCCATCTTCATCACTACAGTAATGTTATTGTTTCTTAAAGCTGTCCAAAAAAAGAATCAATGATTCTTGGTGTGAGGTTACTTTTTTTACCCATAAAATAAGTACACATTCACTGCAAAAACAGGGTATGCCATCATCAAAGGATTTTTTGCAAATGTTTAAGGGACAATTCAGACCTCTCCAGTGCAGTGAATTTCAGGAAGAGGGTGCATTATGTGCACCTCCAATGCACATAAGTTGCAGCACACCACAATGCACAGTAAAACACTACAATGTACTATTGTGTTGTGGGCGTAGTGTCGGTAAAATGGCGCAGGTCCGATTTTTAGTCCATTCTTCAATGATGCCTTAACACAATGCATCGGAATGAGATCTGAAGCAAACCTATCACGACGGAAGCACAAAAGCTGCTGAGCTCTCCTTGCAGCCATGCTGATCCTCTTATGTAAAGACTTGAATTCAGTGACCAAAACCAGTATAATAAGGATTTCTGACTTTCCTCCAATTTTCTTGACCTTCCTAAAACTTTTTTTAATGTCAATTAAAATCTATACCTAGAGTTACAGGATGGCGTGCCAAGTCACGGCGTGTACATGTATCTAGGTGGTCTGTTTGCCCAACAAGCTCCCCACCACTTACAGCCTGTCTTGCCTGAAATTCCCCCACCAACCAAAGTCTGCTTTTCCCAACACACCCCCCACCAACCACAGCCTGCCTTCCCAACACGCTCCCGCCAATCACATCCTGCTTTCACGACATGCCCTAAGCCAAACATTTATTTTTGAGATAAATAAATGCAATTGTAGGGCACAAATATTTTTTTCTTTATTTTAATGTCCTTTTGCCACATATACGTTTATATCTTTCAACCAAACTTTTAACAAAACTCATACCTCCCACTTTTGGAACTTGAGAGTGAGGGAAACCTTGGGGCAGAAAAGACATATGGAGTACACTACGATAAAAATTATTGTGGCTCAACTACATTAAATATTGGGCTGAAAGGAGCATTATTAAGCAGAGTCTGAAACTACCTATTGCATAGACTGTACACAGTCTGCAGACCTTGTACCCACAAAATGTTCTATGATTACTGTTCCATGAATGAGAGTCCCAATTACATAAACCTGAAGGATCAAAAAGAAAAAAACAAATATACACAGAGAGCTAACACTTTGTCTGGGCCTACCTTAAGGAAGAACTTCATTAATTGTAAACGACACAGCAATGATCAACTGTTTGAAAAAGAAACACTTTGGTCAGGAGTCAGGACTATGAACAACACAGCAAAGCGTATAGAGTGCAGGGGTCAGACCTATATAACATACTACACAGCACATGTAGTAGTGTAGCATCAGGACAGTGCAATATACAACATTATGTACAGAGTGTAGGAGTAAGGACTATGTGTCATAGGACCCCTTACAGTTGTGGTCAGTGGGAGTAAAAATGCCCCAGTGTCCGTTGTAGGAAAGAAAAGCACTGTGGTAGTGAAGATGCCCTGGAGTCAATGACCATTAGAAAGAAAAAATGCCTTGGGATCAGTGGGAGAAAGAAATGCCCATTGTTGTCGGTCAATAAACATGAACATAAACGGGTCTGTTTTGCACATATCAATCAATCACATTCTAGCTGTCATAGACAATAGACAACCCTTCTTTTATTTCCCCACTGTTTTTACAAATCAGCCTCAGAGATGGGGCTAGTAAATATGAAAGTATGTAACCATACAATGTAAGGATAGCTCCATGATTTAGGTTTCCTTGACAAAAACAGAACATTTTGTGCGATGTACTAAAATAATGTTAAAAAGAGGTGCAGGGCACATGACTGACAAGAATATGCAAAAATAATAAAAAATCAGCAAACTTGGGGAAAATAGGCAAGACCACAGTTTTATTGAGGTATAATCGCTGTTAACATCCAACGTGCCACTTAAGGATAATTGTGACTTGTTTCATCAAATAAACTGTAGGTAGTGAATGAGTCAGAAGGGTTTACAGTTCTGAAAAAGTATCTAAAAAGCACAAATAGATCCTGTTGCCAAAATATTTGTGTCAGCTATGAAACTAATCTAGAAAGATGAAATATTAGTGTATGAGGTCAACGCATGATTAGCTTCATTGTGATCTACTTGAAATGTTTTGCTAAGTGCTTAAAGGGTTTCTAAACCCTCTGGTTTATTTGCATATATCTACTGCAAGCAAGCAGTAGATATATGCAAAAAGTTTTGAAAAAAAACCTGCTTTAAAAGCGGTTTAAACTTACCGCCGTCTTCGCCGCGCGCTCCCGTCCGAAAAACCAAAACTGCTCGGGCGGCCGCAAAGCACCTTGCGCAGTTCGGATTTTCGGCCGGGAGATGAGGAGAGACGCAAGGTAAGTCTATGGACGTGTGCACCCGCATGCAGACTCCGTGGGACAGGAAGTGCCAGCAAGGACAGAGGAGTCAGCGCTGGATCGGAGACCCGCCGCAGCGCTGGAGAGAAGGCTGAAAAGGACAGGCAAGAAGAGGAAGATCGGATTAAGAGACATCATTTAAGGTAAGTGCTGACATTAACATTGGGGGGAGGAAAACATTTTTTTACTTTAATGTCTCTTTAATATCACAATCTTCCAGCTTTGACTTTACATGTGCAGATCAATCGTTTTTTGAAAGGAAACCTGTTATGTGGAAAACATGGAGATGGCCATTGCTGATCTCTTTCCAGAAATGCTGCTTGCCTGGCTGTCATGCTGTCTGCCTGACCTCAGCACTATCAGGGTTATACACTTAGCTGCCGATGGCAGCCGAGTGAATAACCGAGCCGAAGTGAACAGAGCCGAACGACGTTCGGCTATTCACTCCGGCTCAGTACGGCTGATTTCAGCCATACATTGGCTAAAATCAGCCGTACATCGGCTGCCCTCGGCTGCTGTACGGCTATTGTGAATAGCCTGTACAGCAGCCCTTCGGTTCGACTGAACCGAAGGGCTCAGGCGGCCGAAGCGAGCCGAAGGATCAGCTGAAGCTACGGCTGGATCTCTTTGGCTCTTTTGTCAGTAACACAAAACAATTCTTCAACTGTAGATCTGCAGACTTTTTCAGTGATTCATTGGTACTGAAGCACCAAGATCAGCATGACAGCTAGGCAACCAGAACTTTCAGAAGTTCAACAATGGCAACCTGCATACTTGCATATTTATCTAATGACTGCTTTATTTTAAAACCCATCTGCAGCCTAAATGCTTTATTTAGCTTTGGATAATGTAGGGAAGAGACAGTTAGATACTCCTCACTTGCCCTGATAACCAAACAGGAAGTAATGGGAATCACAAACCCAAAAAAAAAACGAGTGAGAGACCTTGACCCTTTCCAATTCTATTCATATTTGCCAAAATAGGTTGGCCATGTGGATGAGGCCTTACTGGATTCTTGCTTACCAGCAATAATTCAGTATGGAAAATGTCAGATTACATTTCTTAAAGACTATAAAACATTTTTTAACACAAAATACTTTCCTGCCATAAACTCTTGTATCACTGCACAGCTTTATTTGTTTAGCAAATATATTACAGATGTACCTGTAAGCAACAACATTTAATGATTGTATCAAAATGACCTCCAAACTGCTACGAAATATAAAACCATTACAATACAATAAAACCATTGGATATAAGAGATTAAAAATAGTTCAAAAAGTTATAGAAACTTGAAATGAAAGAATGTAGCCATGACACATATTATTTGGCCACAACAAAATAATGTTTTGCTATGCAAAGTCATCAAATGTGTTATGTGTTTCAGGGACCCCTGGTGGTTAGATCTCTATTTGAGTTCCACTTATGCACAGTTATTCCCAGTGGGACCCAACATCCCTATTGGATTTTTTATTTGGGAGTCCCAAAGGAGAAGTGTCAAAAGCCCTTTATGTCATAAGAGTCACAAGAGTAGGGAACTGCAATAGATCTGGTAAATGTGGCTGGGAGACTTTATCACGACCATCTTCTAGAAGGATCCTGTTCCTCTTACTAAATGTCCACTTCTGAAAGGACTGAACCTTTGATGTAAACCTAGTATCATAAATAATTGGTCATGTTAAGTGCATGTATGTTGTGTAATATATACTGCCTGGCCAAAAAAAAGTCACCACCTGGATTTAGCTAAGCAAATAAGTATAAGCAGATAAGTGTTATGATCAGGTTGCTTCAGTTGGTCAGGTCTTGGTTCAGCAATGTTATGCCCCCAAAAAATTAGGTCAGCTGCCTACCTGAATATACTGAATGACCAGGTTTTTCCATCAATGGATTTTTTTCCTTGATGGCACATTGGGTATATTCCACGATGACAATGCCAGGATTCATTAGGCTCAAATTGTGAAAGAGTGGTTCAGGAAGCAAGAGACATCATTTTCACACATGGATTGGCAACCACAGAGTCCAGGTCTTAACCCCATTGAGAATCTTTGTGATGTGCTGGAGAAGACTTTACACAGTGGTCCAATTCTCCCATCATCACTACAAGATCTTGGTGAAAAATTACGGCAATTCTATAAGGAAATAAATGTTGTGACAATGCATAAGCTTACTGAAACAATGCCACAGTGAATGCGTGCAGTAATCAAAGCTAAAGGCAATAAGGCAAGCCAACAAAATATTAGAGTGTGAGAATTTTTTTTGGCCAGCCAGTGTATCTATCTAACTATAAAGGCAGCCGAGTGAATAACCCAGCTGAAGTGAGCCCAACGCTGTTCAGCTATTCACTTCAGGCTTGTATGGCTGATTTCAGTCGTACATCGGCTAAAATCAGCCGTACATCAGCTGCCTTCGACTGCCTTCGGTGTTCGGCTGAGACGAAGTGCAGAAGGAGTTCGACTCAGCCTATCCAACATCTGCCTTCAGCTGCCTTCAGTGTTCGGCAGAGCCAAAGTGCAAAAGGAGTTTGGCATTGGGCTCGGCTATTCTGCTCGGTACCTCCAAGGTACCGAGCAAAATAGAAAATAAGTAAAATTAATTTTAAAAAAAGTTGAAAAATAATTTTAAAATGTAAGAAAATAGGAAAATTAAAACAAAATAAAATAGTTTAAAGAAAAGAACAAAAAAAAATAAATGAAAAATAATGTTAAAAAAAACCCTGGCAAAGATGGCGGCAAAAGAAAAACAAGTGGGCGGAGCTAGCAGTGACAGCTAGCTCCACCCAACAGTTTCCTATTGGCGGACACCTGCCAGAGTCTTCTAGCAGGTCCCGGCCAATGAATGACAACTGGGTGGAGCCAGCTGTAGCGTCACGGCCGACACCGCCCAGTTTTTATTGTTTAATCACAGCTGTCATTTGCGTGGAGATCGGTTGGCTTCGGCCGACCTTTCTCCACGCATCGGCTGTCACATCATCTCTGTCAGGTATAAAGTGCAGGTACCCAGAGGTCCAAATATCTGCCACAGCTTTTGCCAGACATTTTTGACCAACTAAGCCCTTACATTTACTAGTTTAGGACTTTGCCTAGTCCCTGTGCCCCCCCATAGTCTCATTGGCCAGTCATTAAGATGGGCTGCTTTCCTGCAGGAGGTAGGAAGGGGCAGGCATACTTCAGCACTGTCAAGAAGTGTCAAGGGTTTATCTGTGAGAGCAGGCCAGCATTGGCCATGCAGGAGATACTCGAAGCTGCTGCAGGTATAGGTTCTCCACTGAGTGCTTGCACTTTCTACCGGTCAGCAGGTTTGTGCTTTCTTAAAGTGACAGAGTCTAAAGTTTCAAGTTACTGAGAGGTTCACCTAATTAAGCTGTAAGATATGTTATTTTGGAGTTAAAACCCCCATTGGAATACATGTCCTGTATATCAATGCTGTATAAATAAAGCGATGAATGACATACATTTCTTAAAGGAATGCATAAAAAAAATCACAAGTCTGCCAGCGAACATGTAAGCTGACAAAATGTATTCCAGTGACTGACAGCGTATTGAAACAGTGACAGCTGAACATTTTTTAAATAGTAAGACTTTAGACCTTTTTTCTGGGTGAGTAGAAAGCAAAACCTTTTAAAAGGATAATTTGAACACATTCCATATACTTTGATTGTTAATATTATTGATATTCGTAGGGTATCACAGACATCCTTACATCCTATATATTAGTTATATGTTTAATGGCTGTTAAATTGAATGCATTGGCAGCTTACCAGTGTTTAGCAGCATAGGTAGGGAGCACAGGAAGTTATCAGCTCACAGGATTTCTGGCAGGATCAACAGGTATTTTTTTTGCGCTTTTGAACAGATATAACAAAACATTTTTCATTGAATATTTAACAAAACAAAAAGGTGCAAACAAGAAAGGTTCATTGGTAGGGTTTATACTTTTAGCCCTCACTCACACTGGAATCAGCCCGCACATACAGCTCCGTGCTGCGTGCAGGGCCGTACCGAGCAGCTCCCGGGAAGGACAGGTGCTGCGTGTGATTAGTACGCCGCCCCCGTCCTTCTCTATGGGAGTATGCGGCCATACGCCCCCTACGCTCATCCGCCCTGAACGTCCGTGCGGGTGCGCGTGAGCGCACTCGTACACTGACAGAATGGATCCTGTCTGCGTCCAAGCCAGGAAACACGCACCCCTACCGACCTGCACTTCAGGTGAGCGTAGGGGGGTGTACGGCCGCGTAGTCCCATAGAGAAGGACGGGGGACTAAACACTACTTATGTTTTGTTTAAGGCTCATATGTACACAGCTTTCTAGCCTTAATGTGAAGGACTTATCAATGGACATGAGGAATGTCTGGCAAGTGGTATTGATTTACTAATGGAGAGTGAATGTTCATTTTGAAAAGTGAACAGTCTCTTCTCCATATCCCATTTATGATGAGATATGGCTGCTATAAGTTAGGTTCACATAGGTACTGAATGCAGAGGAGCATCCAACCCTGTGTTGAAGTTTGTGTCATTTTGTCCATGGTCAAACTGCTCTATACAGAAGTATAACTATTACTGACTTTTGCAACTCCCTCATCATTGGCCTTCCACTACACAGGCTATCCCCCTTCAGTCTATCATGGATTCAGCTGCTAGACTCATCCACCTAACCAACCGCTCAGTGTCTGCAATCCCCCTCTGCCGATCCCTGCACTGGCTTCCACTCGCCCAAAAGATACATTTCAAAATATTAACAACCACTTACAAATCCATCCACAACTCTGCCCCCGGCTATATCTCAAACCTTGTCTCAAAGTATCACCCTAACCGTCCCCTCCACTCTTCAAATGACCTTCTGCTTTCCACCGCCCTCGTCACTCCTCCCATGCTCGCCTCCAGGACTTCACTAGAGCCTCTCCCATCCTATGGAACTCTCTACCCCAACCAGTCCGTCTATCTCCCACTCTGCCTTTAGGTGATCCCTCAAGACTCATCTCTTCAAGGAAGCCGATCCCACCTCAACCTGACCGCTGAACTATCACTTTCTCAAACAATTCATCCCCACACAGCTACCTCCTCATGTATCACTTCCCACTCCCTTTTAGATTGTAAGCCCTCAGGAGCAGGGCCCTCCTTTCCATCTTGTCTTGAATTGTATTGTAATTATAATGTCTTCCTTATATTGTAAAGTGCTGCGCAAACTGTTACCGTAATAATAATATAATAAACAGGCCACCACAAACCTCTATAAACCAATATCAGCACTACATCACAGCAGCACTAAACAGAATGGCAGGTGCACACCGGCCAAGCCCGTCTTGCTCCAGCATCAGCAGTCAATCACAGTAAAAAAAAGTCCGGTTGTGCACCGCAAGCTTTGCGGAAAAGTTTATTGTAGTAAAAAGGTACACATTGCCCCGCTGTGGATCCTCTTCACTCTAAAATGTCTCACCCAATTATGGGCTTAGTCATGATCTCTGTGACTAAGCCCACTATTGGGTGAGACATGTCAGAGTGAAGATGATCCACGGCATGATAATGTTTACCTGTGTGCTTCAATAAACTTTTCAGCAAAGCATGTGGTGTGCAACCAGAATTTCATTCTAACAGGCCACCACAGTTCAAACCCTGCATAGAACATTCCGTCTGGGACACCACAAAGCGCCAACCCTGACTGCACACAAATGTCTTCACTCCACTCCATCAGACCCATCCATCAATCATCCCGTATAGCCTCCTGTGTAAACCAGGTCTTAGTTGCTGACAAGTCACATGACCCATTATGTTTAACGGATGATGAGAGATCACATGATCCTTTTTATTTATCGCTTCTTCCATCTGCTTTGGATTGACATATTGAAGCATCCTCGGGTGACAAGAAGTCTGATAACACACGTCTGAAAACAACCACCCTTTGGACACCGTATGAGTTAGTTTATTTGAGTTGAATTGGGATTTTTTGTTTATTTGTAAAGCATTTCCACATAATTTTTCAGCTTTAATAATCTCTACACCGCCGTGGAACCGATCATCCTTCACCCTGTCGCCGGTTTGGCGACGTGGTCACCTTCCTGCTCTTATTCTCTCCTCACCTCCGAGCTCTGCAGTGTTAATTTGTAAAATCCATGGAGGGAAGGATTTGAATTAGCTTATTTTTCCTCACCTGTCATCGTCCCCGATCGAATTTCCAGTTTATTTTCCAGCAGAGCTGTTAATTAATTAAATGGCTGATCTGGTGACGGGGAAAAAGGTGGGGGGGCTACCGAAAGGACGCATTATACCCTCATCGCCTCTGACAGAATAATAAACAATGAAATACACTCCCATAGCTCAGCGAGGCCTCTGTTTATTTATATATTTGGAGAAGATTTATCTTTTTTTTTCCTTTTTCCCTCTCTCCCAGGACAAAAAGTATGACTTAAAGAGCTGTAAATGGTATGCGTAACCCCTTCTTCCATATTGTATTGCCCTCAGCCCCTGTACAGGGACTCCGTGTCACAGTTATTCCACAGGCCGCCTCGCTAGAGTGTTGTACTGAAGTGATAATTCCTAAGGATTAGCTATTATTTATTGAGTTCAAGTGTTAACATAGCCGCCTCGAATAGCTACACTTTCAAGGTATTACCGGCTTATACACCAAAATCTCTCATACGCAATTTCCCCATAGCATTCTATAGGTACAGGAAGTTTTACGCCACCTTCGTTTTAACCATTTGGCTTCTGGTTTTGAAAACGTCTCCCTTTTTCTTTTTTCCACGTTTTAAAACTTTTTACATTTCAGTTAATTTAAGGAAAGAATAGCAGAGGAATCATTATTTTCCTTTTCTTTTTTTTTGATGGATGAAGAAAAAAAATAAATTGGTGTAAGACCCAATTATCTAGCATTTTGTGTTAAATAATAAAAAAAAATGTAAAAGAATGGCCACCAACACAGGGCTTTTTAAGCACTTTTATTTGGTGTGAGACCCAATTATCTGGTTATAAAGAGCAGCTGTCATTTTAGAAAACCTAAACAGTTACAAAAAAGTGCTCATTGTAAAAGCCTTTGCAATTATATTATTGCGTCATGCTGCAGAAATTGCTAACAAATGTATGGATTTAAAGTACATCAGCCCCTTTTTTTTTTTTCAGGCCATTTTCTCAATTTTTAACATTTGACAAATAGCCTGCGGAGGTAAAATTAGGCTGCGGGATTTCTGTTTTCCTCACAGCTGCATTGCTGCATACTGGGGGACTTGTTTAATACAGGTGGGGGTCAGGAAGTGTGGCAATGTGAAAGGTAGCTCGGTTAATCTATAAATTTGCTAAATATTTTCATAGCGCAGCCTACAATATTATCCAGTGTAAGAAAGTTACTATTCCCTTTTTTACTTTTTTTTATTTGACGTTACATTTTAATATAATAAAGAATCTGTAAAATGTATTTTGGTATAGTGATTATATTTTTACAAGTAAACAGTTTAAAATGTATAATATTCCCTGGTGGTAGAATGTAAAAGCCTATTGTTTACTGTTCATTTTTTGTTTGAAATATTATGTAGAACCAGAAATATTTTTGCACACGGGAAATAGCACAATGTACAGTCTTTTTGGTGCTGGAATTTTGATTTAACCGTTTTAATAGTCAACTTCATCCAAAGTAAATATTTTATATTTACCTTGGATAAAGTAATATTATTATTGCTATTATTATTATATTAATAATATTATAATATTATTTGCACGCTGACAGGTTGAACCACATAACCAGCTATCAAAGCTATTACATAGTCAAATGATGGTGTCACGCCTGATGGTGTTCTCTTAATAACAAATAAACAAATAACTGTGAAGTGTGTTTGCGACAGAGTAACCAACTTATGCGAATATGCAAACACCTTATCATTGTAGTGAGTCAATGGAGTTGATTTACTAAAGACAAATAGGCTGTACACTTTGCAAGGGAATTATCCTCTTAGCCCAATTAATGAAGTGAAGTTCTGCTGACCTCTGTTATCCAATCATGTGTACACAAAAATACGGTTGTGGTTTTTTTTTGGCATTCTTTGCAAAGTATATTTTCACTACATTCACTAAGTTGAGGAAATTACCCCTGCAAAGCGAACAGCCTATTTGTCTTTAGTTAGGGCCCGTTCACACCAGATACAGTGTGTTACGGCCCGATTCTAGCCAGAACACACTGCCTCGTATTGCGGCCAGCTCACTTTTTTGTGGGGCAGGAGGGTCCGGTCCGTTGCGATCAAAATGGTGCTTGCAGCATTTTGATCGCACCAGACCGGACCGCAGGCATAATGTGCCTTGCGATCCCGTGCGGCCGATCGCATGGCGGCCGGAGGGCGAGGCTACGGTGCCATTCACTTCCAATGGCCCGCAACGCCCCCTCCTGCCCCACAAAAATGTGAGCCGCCCGCAATGCGAGGCAGTGCGTTCTGGTCAGAATCGGGCCGGAACGCACTGCATCTGGTGTGAATGAGGCCTAAATCAACCATTCAGTCCACATGTAATAACTCAAATGTGTATTAATTATGTTTGGTCATGCTGCAAATAAACTGGATTTTTTTAAATGCATGAAAAAGGTGAAACTGTGTCTAAACTCAAAAACAAAAATGAAAAATATTGCAGCTTGCAGTCCTTAGATGGGGTGACTGCATTCATTTTCTTTCTAAGGCTTTTTTGTTCCTTTATTTTCCTCTGTTGAACCTGCCAGCAACACATTTTCTATTCTAGGGTGACAACTTTCACTGCACTGTACTGTAGCTATTAATGCTATTACCCTAGGACATGAAGTGTGTTTAGGGCTACAAAACAACTCCCCTTTTCTTCTTCTTTTATAACATAGAGCCAAACTACGGCCCTCCAGCTGTGGTGAAACTACAAATCCCATGAAGCATCTCTCTCCGGAAGTCATGCCTGTGGCAGTCAGAATCTTGCAATGCCTCATGGGATTTGTAGTTCCACCACAGCTGGAGGGCCGGAGTTTGAGGAAGGTGTTCTGTTATTCTAACACACTTCCCGATAACATTGTTTGGGATAAGACTGCAGAGTGCGCTAAATGTGGCACAGCACTGGATTTCTCACAGGATCAACAGGTATTATTTTCAATTTATTGAACAGGTATAAGAAAATACTTTCTGGCTGGGGACAGGATGAGAGGAGCGACCCGCTCCCTCCCCCATTCCCCCATTTCCTCTTTCTTTCTCACTTTCCCCTCTTCTTTTCTCCCCCTCCAAACCCCCCCCCCCCACATCCACAATCATGAATGAACAAGAAGTGATGTAGATCACTTCCCATTCATTCATAATTGAGGATATAGTAAACATACTATGTCCTCAATTATTTACAAACACTCAGCGATCACTGATTTCTGAGTGTTTGTACTCGCTCCTCCATCCTGACAGCTGTCACAGGAGGCTGAGCGCGCGGTGCAGGGAGGAGAGCTCAGCCTCCTGTGACAGCACTGGATGTCTCCGCCCACACATCGCTCTGCCTATCTGTAACAGGAGGCTGAGGGGTGTGGGAGGAGAGACGCCGGCCCTTCACAGCGCTCTTGTCCTGCAGCACTCGGCCGCCTGTCACAGTTTCTCTCCTCCCCGCTGGGACACAGAGCAGCGCCTAGTGGAGTGGAGAGAAAGATGAATGCACCGCTGTATCGGCCAGAAAATGGCACTTTCGGCATGATGGCGAAAGTGCCATTTTCGGTCGATATGTTTCGGAGGCCGATATATCGGTGCATCCCTATATTTAACCTTTAAATCATTATTATTGATACTTACCTTTCTCCACCAGAAGCCAATTCACTGTATTTACAAGCTATTTCAGTGATATATTTAATGGCCCCAAAGGCTTACATATACTTTAGGCTCTGTTCACACATAGCGGTTTGAAATGCAGCACGGTTTTCCGTGCATCCATCCACGCGGCACGCAAATGCGCACATTATAACATACGTGCGGATTCCGCATATTTGCAGCTACTACTTTAGCTGGAACTCTCATAGACGCCCAGAATATCGCACTTGTACTTTTTTGTGCAATGTGCATTTTCGTGGCGCGCAGACAACGCGCGGGTGTGAACAAGCTACATTGGAATGTATTAGTTTTTATGTTTTGTCCAATTCCGTACGTAACTGTTAACGTGTCAATGAAGCCTTAGGTTGCCTTTTTTTTGTATCAACACAGCAGCAATAGCAGCCTTTCTTCAATAAATGTCCTCCTTGGTTTCATATCAGGAATTAGGTTATCACATCTTTGTAATACTAAACTCAGGAGTGCATTTAAGTACCTCATGTATTACCAAAAATGTATCTTATTTGTACATCACTTAGCTGTAGATCCTCAAATCATCTTTGAATTGGTGCTGACACTGTCCTGCCTTCTGGAGGGTGACTGCTTTTGTTCCCCATGGTCCATGTTTGTGTTGTAAAGTAGTCACTGCTCCAAACTCACTCATGTGATAGACTACAATCTCATGTTTAGTTTACTCATTTGTATTGAGATTGTAGTCCATCACGGGAGCAATCTTGGAGCGGTGACTACTTTACAACACACATAAAGACCATATGGAACAAAAGTAGCCACCCTCCAGAAGAAAGGACAGCGTCAGCACCACTTCAGAGTTGATTTGAGGATCTACAGCCGTAGTGATACACAAATAAGATATATTTTTGTTAATAGTTGGGGTACTTGAATGTATTTTTAAGATTTAAAGGAGAACTATGGGGTCAGGGCTTTTCCCCATAGTTCTCCTAAGGGTAACGGGAGGACACAAACTAGCGTCCTCCCATCACCCAAAGCTCAGTATACCGCGAGCTACAGCTCATGGTATACTGAGATGCCGCAGCCGGGACGGATCCCGACTTTGAGATCCACCCAGTTGTGAGATTGACAGCTGACTTTGCCTATCTAGAGGCAGAGCCAGCTGTACCCACCCCCTCCCCCATCCGTTCCCTGCAGGGAGCCGAGAGTGACAGTCACGGCTCTCTGCAGGGATAGATCGAGAAGTGAGCGAGCGACGGTATGTATTCACTCACTTCCCAATCTATTGAGCCACCCTTTGACAGTTTCATTGTCACAGGTCGGCTAGAACTATGAGGCTGAGTGATTTTCACTCGCCTCATAGTTCTCCTTTAACTCCTGAGGTTAGTGTCACGTTAAAATTAAAATGTTCCTCATTCCAATTTTTTTTAATCATGATATAACTACATGGCTATGGTAGATAGTAAGAACATGTGAATATTGGTTCCTGGATGCCTGTAGCAACCACTCGGAATCCATCTGTCATTAAAAGATTACATAATAAACACTAACAGCTCGTTTGACGCTGTAGGAACCTCTTTTTCTACCATATTCTTTTCTTTTTTTTTTACTGTGTTGTAAACTGGTAAAGTAAAGGAAATATTAAGGTGATTACCAAATTACCAATCCAAAATGAGCTTTTATTTATTCTAGCCTGTACTACATAAATGACGTTAATGACGTTAAAATTGAACTCAGCTTCCCATTTCCCTAGTTAGTATAGATCCGATCTGCTATGTTTATCTGACCCTAGCACGGAAAGTGCATATTATTGCTTTGTGGGTTTGATTTTATTGTGTGGTGTGTGTATACATGTTATACTTCCGCACCTGGGCTGGTGGGTATAGTTAGGAAACGAATTGCTTTAATTAGATGTTTTCTTAGGGACAGCCCTGACGGCTCTTGCTTTAAACTAATATTATTTGTTAACTCAGAGCTCCGGGGCCACACACACTGAAGTCTTTATCTCTTTTACCAACAAATCAAATCGCCAAACAATCTTTTTATTCCAAACATGTAACGTACAGCAGATTTTGTATTTCTGCATCACAGTGGAGAGAACAAGAGTGAGTCATCTTGAAATTTCCATGTGGAGTTCCAGTAAGTTAGTTTGGTCTACTGATATTATATGTTGTGATGCTGGACATCCTGAATGTTGTATCTTGCTGCCTTTTGGAATCACCGGAACTATCACATTTAGTAAGGAGATTAAGAAACCAAAGAAGATACCTGCTTGGGAGTCTTATTTTAACCTCTTGCCGTCCGCCCGTAGTAAAAAAAACGGACGGACAGCACTGCAGATGATATGGCTAGTTTGGTGGTTTTCCCCATATCATAATCCTACATTCTTACTAGGGATGCACCGATACTAGTATCGATATCAGTGCCGATTCCAAGTATTTGGGCGAGTACTCGTACTCGCCCAAATGCTCCGATGCCTAGCACGAGTACTTCCGGTATCAGGAAGCCGGGCAGCGCATCATTACACGCTGCCCGGGTTCCCGATTGGCCGGGAAGCGGCTCCATGCTCTCTCGTCGCCTCGTTAGGTAAGGTTACCTTACCTTAGTATGTGCAGCCTGTCACCCCCGGGGCCTCTCCAGCGAGAATGCGGCCTTCCTCCGGTACCCAGCCGGAGCCGTCTGGCTGGCCAATCAGGAAGCCAGGCTCTATGTAATGACGCGACGCCCTGCTTTCTGATTGGCCGGGAAGCTGGCTTCATGGTCCCTCGTCATCTCATGACGAGGGAGCATGGAGCCGGCCTCCCGGCCTCCTTGTGGTATACAAGTAGGACCCCCAATTGAGAATTATCTGGTCCCTGGGGATATTGTTCTGTACTTACAACTCTGATCAGTAGTGGATAAGAGTAATGAACTTCAGTCACTTGGAATATATTTTAAGTAGTTTTATTTAGGTTCTAGTGTTTGCTTCTGAAGCTCAGTCCATTACTCACCATCTCTGTGGGGGACACCTGCAGCTTTGGTTCCTCTAGACCAGAATAACGCTCAATTGCAGTCAGCATCTTAAGGACACCTCCCAGACAGGGAGATCCTCACAGCTTCCATACCCCTAGGCCTGTTGCCTAGTTTAGTGAATCAGTGTGGCATCCTCACAGGGGAACACTCTGGAGGGAAAGAACCTGTGCCAGGGAGTGCCTCAGATATTTAATAGCTCTCCCAGCATGCACAGCAGGCTCCCCAGACCTACTGATTGGCCAGGCAATAAACATCCTTCATGTGGAGTGTTATGTCTAGCACACCCTGCTGGTGGACACCCAACACAGCGTGTGACTAGAAATATTCACTGCACACTTAGAGAACACTAACCAGCACAGCTAAGCTGACTATTCTACCCTAACAGATCACAAAAGTGTAGGAGGAGAAATTGGAAAAATTCTAGATCCCTACATTTATAATTTACTTATATGGCACTATAAAGTTTGTGGGCCTCTTTCTCTGTATTATATTGTAGGTTTTGTTCTAGGGGGCCAATTTTATTTTCAGGTATTTCCATAAACCTGTTTGTTTTTGTTCTCATCTTTAAAAGCACTTTTTTTATTTTCTTTAGATCGCGGTCTTTTATGAAATGTACTTCTTTAGAAATACATGGATAAAACAGTTGGCAAATATACAAAATGACTACATACCTTAATTACCTTTATAACGTTCTAAATCTTTTTTTTATGAAGGGATTTGTCAATTGCGATGGGTCTTGTTGTCTTGCAGCTTGCATGGTGCTCTATTGCAGATCAACACTGTTGGACTTTGTGAAAGAGCATACAGTATGCATGTGTGTCCTTCACAAGAGCATCAGCATGTGTAATAGAGGTGCTGGAGGTACTGACAACCACACAGTAATGACACATTGCATGGTAGACTGGTGTCATGTGGGTCATTTTAGGACCTTTGAAAATACTCAACATGGTCCTGATATTCTGATCAATGGGTGCTTCTCCAACCTGTGTAACAGGATCATGGAGATTACATTGCGGCATGCTATATCTGTTACGTCACTCTGTGGTTCTCTAAACCACCTTAATCTCTTACTCTTTCCTTTGTCCACTGCAGCCTACTGTCAGTCTAAACATATATCAGGGAAACATTTAAAGCTGAACTCCAGACAGATATAAAAGACAAACATTAATGCAAATATATGTTCATTAATACCTAATGAAACTTTTTTATTTTAATGCAAGTAGTGTACGTGTGTGAATATGATTGGGGCAGGTGAAGCAGCACAAGGAGCCAATCAGCTGTGGAAATTATGATAGGAAAAGTGACAGAGAGGTCATGAGGCTGCACTTTTGCTTTTTGTTATCCACTTACAGGCTGGGGGAGGGACAAGACCAGTAAGTGTTACTTAACTGCAACAGATAAAAATAAGGTCCCCTGCCTTCCCAAGCTCTGCGGCAGAGCTGTGTATATCTTAGGACTGGTCACTATACAGTAGGTCTACTTTAATTCAAGTGTGCACTATGATTGGCTAGCTAGGTTTAAAATTAACCACACGCATTAAAATCTGCTACCAACTCTGTACAGTCTCCTTTCAGGTTACCAAAACTATGTAATATGGGGACCCCTCCCTAAGCAATTGTACTACATAGTAATCACCCTCTTACAGGTTTATTTTTCGTATGATTTTCCAGCTATTTCACCTCATTGAAATGCATACAGGCACATATTAGAAGTTGTTATTCCCTTGGTAAATGCTGCCAAGGTAGAAATACAACCAACAAGCTGGTATTCATCTTCAATATGCATTTCTATTATGAGCACTTGTGGGTTTTGTTATTTTTCTAATTGCAGCATGGTACTTGTGAACGAGCTTCCAGGAAACTGGAATATAATATTGCCATCTTCCTAAGTCAATGCCAAGTTGTCTATACTACTGCCTTCCTAAATCCCAGCCACGCTGTCTATTTCTCTTGGGCAAACACCATTTTTCTACTCCTTCTATATTTATTTTATTGATTCATTTCCAGTATTTATAAAGCACTAAAATAGAGAGTACATAGATCCATTCACACCAGTAGTTGCTGTCTTTGAAAGGAGCTCACAATCTAATGTTCCTGCCATCATCCTACACACACTACAGCCAGTCTGGGAGGAAGAAAAGTAACAGACTGGTATGTTTTTGGACCATGTTAAGAAGCCTAGTCAAACAAAGGGAGAATATGCAAACTACATGTGGATAGTGTTCCAGGTAGGGTTTGGAGCCATGAGCTACAAGGGTGTTATATAGAAAAGCAATGCCCCAAGTTTTGCCAATTTTTGTCAATTAGTTATTTTTGGGAAAGTTGTAGGACAGAGCTATTAACACATGGAGCATGTGGCCAACAAGTACAGAGAAAAACAGGAACATGAAGAGTACAACTAACAGCATTTAGAGTAATGATCTGCTAATGTCACACTGCCTACAGTCCATTAAAGGAGAACTATGAGGTGAGTGATTTACACTCATCCTCATAGTTCGAGCCGACGCGTGACAATGAAACTGTCACACGTCAGCTCAATAGATTCGAAAGTGAGTGAACGCATACCGTCACTCGCTCACTTCTCAATCATCACCCTGCAGAGAGCCATGACTGTCACTCACGGCTCCCTGCAGGGATTTCCCCTACCCTCTCCGATCCTCCAGAGCTGACTGCAGGAACGAATGGGGGAGGGGCGGGCACAGCTGGCTCTGCCTCTAGATAGGCAGAGCCAGCTGTCACTCATGCAGCTGGGTGGATCCAGACAGTAATGTCGGGATCCGTCCTGGCTGCCGCGGTCTCAGTATAGCCCCGAGCTGTGGCTCGCGATATACTGAGCTTTGGGTCAAGGGAGGATGCTAGTTTATGTCCTCCCGTGATCCTAAAGAGAGCTATGGGGAAAAGCACTTACCCCATAGTTCTCCTTTAAGTCCTTCCATAATAAGCTCCTGCAATTGCTGTATTCCAAACACAGTGTGGTAAACCATAGCAAACAATCAGCAACCTTCTCTCATTATCCTCTATGCTCAAATTGATTAAAGGTGAAATCTTACTGGTTACTACGAGTTGAGCTTCCTATAACCTCAAGAGTGTGATCCTATGGGCAAAAGTGATCTGACCAGCTGCGGGCACATACACTAAGGTACATATGGCTTGCTAATGGGGTTGGGTAGGGATAGGAGAGGCATACACAGATACCTCTGAAGCTGGCTTATCTCAGGGGAAACAGTAGCAGAGTGTCCAATCACTTAATACCCTCTGACGTGTTATCCAATGGCATCAGCAGGCTCCCAAATATATATCAGTTTTGAACTAGATAAGTGACTCTCATCTCTTGTCTTTGAGTACCTTCTCTGCATTATATTCCATATCAGCGCCAGCCTTGAAAAAATGTATGTATAGCCAAAACTATTTTTTTTCCAGTTTTAGATAGAGAATGAATAAGTAGAACCCTTTTCAGGTTTTTATTGTTGTCCGAGATTCACCTCTTTGTTGGTCCTGATGAGACAGACAGTGATGTGAGATCCAAAATTTTAGGGGGTTGTTCACAAAGCTGCCAAAGGCAGCCGAGTGAATAGCCGAGCCGAAATGAATTGAGCAGAACATCGTTTGGCTATTCACTTCAGCTCAGCACGGCTGATTTCAGCTGTACTTCGGCTAAAATCAGCCGTACATCAGCTGCGTTCAGCTGCCTTTGGTCAGCCGAACATGCTCTGCATCGGCTGAGCCGAAGCCCCAGCAGTTCACTCACTGCCAATCACCCCAATTCTCATAGGGCCCGAACGGCAGTGAGTGAATAGCTGAATGCCGCCGAGCACCATTCAGCTCGGCTATTCTGCCTGCTACCTCCGAGGTAGCAAGCAGCATAGAAACAAATGTAAACAGCACAGGACTGATAGAATAAAACAAATGATTATTGCACATGTTTATCAAAACAATATTTTCAATAAAAATACACTAAAATGATTAGTGCACACAAATACAACACAAATACAACATGACAACATAACAACATTTCCATTAAATCTAAAAGCCAAAACTGTATTGAGTCAATACAAGGGATGTACCAATACTAGATACTGAGTATTTGGTAGAAGTACTCGCCCAAATGCTCTGATACTTACCTCCGATACCGGAACTTTCAGTCAGAGGGAGATCTCCCTCTGACCGGCAGTGCCAAGGGAGCAGGGAGCTGGCTTCCTTTCCAATCAGGAAGCCGGGCAGTGGGTTTGACCTGCCTCCTAGCTTCCTGATTGGCTAGGAAGCTGGCTTCACGTGTTGCTAAGCAGCCTGGCTTCCTAACCAATCAGAAAGCCGGGCGGCACGTAATGACCTACCTCCCGGCTTCCTGATTGGTCAGGAAGCCAGCCTGCCTAGGAACAAGTGAATCATAGAAAAAGAAAAAAGGGTTCGGACTTTTAAGGTACTCCAAGGATCACACAAAACATATTTTGTTTTTATATAAAGTATAACAAATTTAATTTATAAACATATTTAAAAATACATGGTTTTAAAAGAAAGACAACACAAATTGCCTAAAAAAGACCATAGGATGTAGCCGCATCCTCCCACATTTGTATCTATATTACAATACTTGTTGCAGTTTAGGAACAAGTGAAGCCGGCTTCCTAGCCAATCAGGGGGCCGGGAGGCTGGTCATGATGTGTCGCACGGCTTCCTGATTGGCTAGAAAGCCAGCTTCACTTGTTGGTAGGCAGCCTGGCTTCCTGGCCAATCAGGAATCTGGACAGCACCTCATGACTCACCACCCGGCTTCCTGATTGGTCAGAAAGCCAGGCAGCCTCTGAAGCCAGTGTTCTTTCACTAGAACACTGGCTTCACAGGCAATCAGGAAGTCGGGCAACGGATCATGACTCGTCGCCCGACTTCACGATAATCGGGGCAAAGGCAGCGGTGCTCGGTACTTGGTATCGGCGTATACTGAAAAAAAAATATTGGTGTTCGTACTCGATACTGCAAAAACCGGTATTGGTGCATCCCTAGTTAATACATAACAAATATATGTACATTTTTAAATTGCGTTTTTTTGCAAAACGGTAAAAAATAGAAGGTACAGAAAGCTGTAAATAAACAACCCTCGAAACAAATGTAGCGTCCTCTATTATGTCGCTAATACATTTAGTGTTATATCTAGACTGTAGGCAGTCTGGATGCTGATTGCTCTGAGATCTGCAGGTTTCCCTAAGTCTGGTGGATTGATTGATTCTACCTGTTGCTTTATTGGGGCCACAGTATACAGAGTGGGAGGATCAATCCTCAGATTATGGATATGCATCTGACTTTGACCAATCCCTGACCAGGCTCACTCTGAGGTATGGCTTGAGGAAGGTGATAAACCTTCCAGAACTCTCTCTCCCCTGGAGTTTCTCCCTTGGAGGAGGTCTGTGCGCTGCAAGATGCTTGGCCTAGGCTTCAGCATGTGGCAGATGCTGGGGGCCCAGAGGCCTAAGATACTACTGAAAGGAAACCTGATTGAAGCTGGGCTGGAGGAAGAATCTACTTACTGAGGAGTGTCGTAGAGGAGCTGGTGAGAGCTGCCGCCTGGACCCTGTAAGAGATCCCTCACCCTATATCTAGATATTATACAGCCAGTTGGTGCAGTGTAAGTCTTGTGACTGTTCTCCTTCAGAGTCCTGGACTGTTCTTGGCCGTTCTCTGATGCTACATTTTATTCTGGTCGCTCTCATAGGACCTTTTGCTATCTGTTACTGCTGTTGCTAATAGTGAAGACACTGTCCTCTATTTTTGTTACTCGGGTATCCTGCAACCCAAACCCTCTCTCCTAGTTGATACCGAGCAATAAATGCTAAAAAGACCCTACGACTCGAGCCTGTTCTATCTTAAAGAGTTGGTGTTGCTGGAGCTAAGAAAAAGGGCTGGTGGCTAACAAACAGGTAGGAGAACCTAATTCATATCCAGCGGCTCCTTAGGGGGTGAGCACTACACAGTGTTTGGGGCTTCAGTGGCCACCCCCTATCTACAGCGCTCAGATATTGCATAAACTTGGAAGGACTTAAAGGGCAGCCTCACCGAAACCACTGCACCTCATATGAATTTGTGGATGACCAATCTTGGGATGGAGAGGAATATATTATCAATCTATTGTTACTTCAAGATAAGGCTGTAGATATCTGCTCAGTGTATACATACATTCTTGGCCAAAGTGACTCTGCATGTTCATGTCATGATTGATTTAGAGAATGGTTCTATAGCAATTGGATCTCTGGAGGATCTCTTATCAGTGGATGGCCTTACAGCAGGCAGCACTGCTTTAAGGCCTATGGAATAAAGCTTCATGGTCTTTGGTAGGAATCTCTATATTCTGTTTAGTACCCCAGATGAGACAAAGCTCTGGGTGACAGGCTGTGCCTCGTGTATAAAAAAAGAAAGTATTATGAATGAAGAACCCTGAGGGGGATTTATGGATTCATGAAAACTGCAAAAAAAGCAGCCAGTTTAATCTCATCAGAGGAAAGAGGAAACCTGTCTGGTGTAGGCTGTAGGCACCAGCTCTATTCATGCTCCAGTCATCAGACATAGCCACAACGACAACTAAGATTATACTTTTCTTTATCTAGCTTGCATTGAGAAAGGAGGGATGGGGCTGGTTGCTATGAGTAACACAGATATTTCAGACACTATCATATGGGAGGCCCCTTGTCATTTTTCTCTGCATGCTGGCTGTGAATAATACATAGCACATGTTAAGTGCAGACATCTGACACAGCTTTGCACAAACCTCCTGGGTAGCAAGATAAGAAGATGAGAGGGGAGTCTTTGCAGCCCTGCTTTATATCCCCTGATCCCTGAGGCACAATGTGAGGAGACAAACCACAAGGATTCATAAGACTGAGTGGCAGTTCAGGCATTGCTAAGGATAAAACAAAGTTCTGTGCTTTGCCAATGTAGAGCAAAACTACAGATTTTAGGGATGCACCGATATATCGGCCGCCGAAACATAACGGCCGAAAATGGCACTTTTGGCATAATGCCGAAAGGGCCATTTTGTGGCCAATACAGTGCTGCATCCATGTATTCTCTCCTCCCCTTCTTGGTGCTGCTCTCTGTCCCAGCGGGGAGAAGAGAAACTGTGACAGCTGGCCGAGCGATGCGGGAGGAGAGTGCTGTGAGGGGGCGGCATCTCTCTTCCCACACCGCTCAGCCTCCTGTGACAGATTGTGAGAGCGGAGACAGTCAGCGCTGTCACAGGAGGCTGTGCTCTCCTCCAGACCACTCGCTCAGCCTCCTGTGAAAGCATGTCAGAGAGGAGAGCGGGTACAAACACTCAGTAATCAGTGATCGCTGAATGTTTGTGCATAATAGAGGACATAGTATGGTTACTATATCCTCAATTATGAATGAATGGTAAGTGATCTACATCACCTCCTGTTCATTCATGATTGTGGATAAAGTAAACACACTAGGGGAGATTTATCAACACTGGATCAGAGAAAATCTAGAGAAGCTGTGTATGGCAACCAATCAGCTTCTCTCTTCAGTTTGTTTGGTTAAGATTTGAAAAAGAAAGAGAGAAGCTGATTGGTTGCCATGCACAGCTGCTAGAGTTTCAGGGGTCTATTCACTAAGCTGCCTAAGGATCTAGCCGTAGCTTCGGCCGATCCTTCGGCTAGCTTCGACCCCAGGACTCCTTCGGTTCAGATTGGCACTTTGTTAAATGACACTAAACTCAGGAGTTAAACCTCAAAATGCATTCAAGTACCCTAACTATGAACAAAAATGTATCTCATTTGTATATCACTCGCCTGTAGATCCTCAAGTAATCTCTGAATTGGTGATGACACTGTCCTTCCTTCCGGAGGGGGGCTACTTTTGTTCCCCATGGTCCCTGTGTGTGTTGTAAAAGTAGCCACCACTCCAAGCTCATTCACTAAAAAGCTCCAGGCTTGCTTCCATGATGGACTACAATCTCACGTTTAGTTTACTTATTTGTAATGAGATTATAGTCCATCACGTTAGCAAGCTTGGAGCGGTGGTTACTTTACAACACACACAGGGACCATGGGGAACAAAAGTAGCCACCCTCCAGAAGGAAGGACAGTGTCAGCACCAATTCAGAGATGATTTGAGGGTCTACAGCCGAGTGTTACACAAATAAGATACATTTTTGTTAATAGTTAAGGTACTTTATTGTATTTTTTAGATTTAACTCCTGAGTTTAGTGTCACTATAGTAAGGGGCAAGCTTGCAATCTACCCTGAGAGTGCCTCCATGGCCAGTAAATGCGGGGCGGATGTCGGGTGGCAGAGCTTTGTCCTGAGTTCAGGGAAGTAGGGCTCCTCGTAAAGAAGAGGCACAAAGAGAAGGGTTTCTGGCTAATAAAGGAAATATAAGCAGCTTGAAATGTCTGCTGTTAGACAGGATTTTAATTTTTAAACACATGCTGGAAGATTCACTTTGGATTGCTGAAAGGTTCCCTGTAGCTTTGCTAAATACTCTGATCTCAGTGGTGTATATGAAGGGCTTATTCAGATACCTCTACTTGGTTCATGGCCCTTGGGGAACTCATTTTGACCCTGCTTCGAGAATGGTCGTCGCTTCCCCCTTTATTGCCAAGATTGAATCATCATCATGATGTGTTTATTAGCTATGTCTACATGTTATTAATAGTTCTTTTATATAAGCAAACTTGTGTTTTAGCTTTATTGGCCCTTGAAAGACACACAGGGTACAAAATGATTGCAGTTTGCTTTTTTTTTTTTTTTACAGTGCCTTTAAATGCATTTATGTTACAAGCCAGGATATAGCGTGGTACAGGAAATGAATGCGCTCTGGCTACAGCTCAAATTTCATCTTAATTTTCTTCTATTTTCGGGAAACAAAGAAAACCCGAACCTTTTTGTTGTGGGATTCCATGAGCCAGGTCTCCTGCCCTCTACTTGTAGAAATAAAAAAAGTTTTTGTCTATTGCTGCTTTCAGTAAATGAGACTTTAGTGATGAGTAATCTATATGAGGGTCTCATAGGTTCACACCTTGCAAATTGTTTTGAAATGATAAATAGGTGTCAAAGCATTTAGACAAAACACACACAATGCATGTACGATTGTGACAATTAGAGAAAAATGTGTATAAGTATGTGTAAGTATAAAGTTTTTTTTTTGCTATAACAGGGATAAAACAATCGTTCCTGCCCCCCGAAAGAAAATCAGATCATTCCTGGATCAACATTCTACAATGCTATTTCTTCTAAATATTAGTAGTCATTTACCTTTCATGCTTTTAAGGTGCCCATACACCTTACAATTTATCTGCCCTTTCTGTGTGCTTAGGTTAAAGCTCATTTCCTCCAATCCCAAAGAGTCCAATCTTGTCTTTTTCAGCGACCGTTAAGTGAACAGCTTTTCAGTTAGTTTGCTGTATGAAGCATTTATATATTTATACAAGGTATTCCCTCTTAATCACCATCTTTTCTTCTTTTATACTCATGGTTGAAAATAAACAGAAATAATTTACTGGCTAGACTCAAATATAAAATTAGGAGAAAAACAGTTTGATGTTTGGTATATTTATACTAAATGGTATATTTATTGATACCTATGATCAAAAAGTGAGACAGTTATGGAGGAATCATGGACATTGTGATTTGTTTTATTGCACTAAACATACCATACCATCAGGGGCAGGGGCATATCTGCCGCGAGGCAAACAAGGCGTTTGCCTGGAGCGGCAGATTCCCTATCCCGTCTCCTCTGTCACTGGGCCCCACCTCCTCGATCGCTGGGCCCGCCTCCCCATCGCTAAGACCTGCCTCCTCGATCGCTGGGCCCTGCCTCCTCCATCGCTGCCGACGACGGGCCCAGCCACCTCCTCCGAAGCTGCTGATTGTCATCGACTCAGCATCTGTGAGGAGGTACGCGCCGCTGCATATGTGAATGGCTGCGTGTTTCTCCTCACAGCCGCCAGTGACAGCCAGCAGCCTGAAATGCCATAGCGACCCAGGCGGCCCGCACGGCATCAGGGGGATGTCCTGGCTGGGGCCCCCATAGCGGCCACCTGGGTCGCTATGGTGATTGTTACGCCACTGCTTACCATCTTGTCTTGAATTGTATTGTGATTGTAATGTCTTCCTTATATTGTAAAGCGCTGAGCAAACTGTTGGCGCTATATAAAACCTGTATGATAATAATAATAATACATGGACAGTAAAAGTCCACTTGGAAGCATATCCAAAGATATAAACAAGCATTTGCATATATTGTAATTTACCAGACGCTAGATGTTATTGCTGCATTAGTTTTTATTTTTCTCAGGGTTTTTCCCCTTTATTTTCACCATTGGGATTCTGCCAGTTACATATTACCTGTCCTAGAGTGACAACGCTCACTCAATGCACTGTATGTATGGAGCAGTATTCTCTTCTCCATATCACAGGAAGGGTTCTGCAGTCTATAAAGAGAACGAGAAAGAAAACTCATGGATAAGAGTGAAGCACAACAGAGAGCGCAGAAAGCTATTATCTTAAAAGTTTCTGGCAGGATCTAAATGTATTTTTGAACTTAGGGAACAGATATAACAAAAACCTTTCAACAATATATGTACCAGGCCAAATGGATGCAAATAAGTTATTTACCAGGGTTTACACAGACTCACTTTACATAGAAGTAATGCTTTACACTAGGTGCAAACTTAGCTTACTTTTACAATGATGCCTATCAGTACTGAGAAAAGAAAAATAATCTATAAAAAAGCTGGTACTTGTGTGGTCCTAATACAAAGTCTCCAGGATTTTGACCCTAATTGACGGTGGTGCTGTGGCGAATGCTATAATGTACTATTGTGGTGGGGAAAATGGCTCCTTGGTCAGCCTCTGCACTCCATAATGCAGTTTATATTTTTTTTGTTCTAGGTGAGAGCTCTATTTCTGGTTGTGCAAAAAGTGCGCGGATTAAGAAAAAGCAGAGAAGGAACAGGACTACCTTCAACAGTAGCCAACTTCAGGCCCTGGAGAGAGTGTTCGAGAGAACCCACTACCCAGACGCTTTCGTACGAGAAGATTTGGCAAGAAGGGTTAACCTGAGCGAGGCCAGAGTACAAGTAAGAATTTCACGTCTTTAAATACTTATAAGCATAAAAATAATGTAAGCATTTCCCATCACAATTAACTTTTAATTATTACACTGAGCCAAGAGAGGGACTTCTATAAATATATGTCTGTCCCTATTGGAGTGGTGCTGCTCTTCTTCTCTTTGCTTTTTTCATTCAATTATTCTCATTGCTCTTGAAAAAGTTAGGCTGATTGTCAGAGACTCCTCTACCTGATGACCAGCTGAAATGGCCAGCACCCTTGGGGACAATGTAGACCGAGCGAAGACAGACACTATACATCTGCTTATTGCTAGGTTTGATTGGCTGATAGTCAACTGTATGGCAGCAACCATCACTGGGAGGATGTGGCAATTAAACTACATGCCCAGTTCCCCACCCTATTGCACCCTCATAGGGCAAGTTGTCTCAGGCGCACACCAGACAGCCCAGGTTCTACAAGAACAATGCAGGTCAGCAGGCTCTCGTGAATATAAGGAAAACATCAATTTACTAGGGGCAGGATTTAAAAATGAGCTGAAAGGTTTAGTGCAATAATGAATAAGATATGATTTTCTCTTCAAAGGATCAGTCCATTAAATGTTCAATGCGGTTTATAAATAAATAGTTATTTGTAACTTTTGCAGATATATATGTAAATGTTTTAAGTACAAAAACCAAATAAACTTGGAATAACATTTTTACTGTTTGTAAGAAAGGAAAGTAATAAGTACAGCTGACTTCCTGTTTAATAACCCCATTGGTAGCCTCTTTCAGCTCAAACTATATTTTGCTTCAGTGGTGTTGAAATAGGGGTAGTGGAGGTTGCTTTTGCAACTAGACCAGTGCTCCTGTGGAGGCCTATTGGGCCTACCTAGTCATATTCAAATGCGCTCTCTGTTACCATCAACCTAGCTAGAGCAAGTATGCAACTAAATGACTTTGAAGGCAAAGGGAAACTACTTTGCAAGTTGGGGGGGAGGGGGGTTATAGGATTGGGAATAGGTGCAGAGCAGGCGTTATGTGGGGTATGAGTTTTATGCAGAAGATAATGTGGTGGAAATGTTAGTTGTATGGGAAGTTTTAGGGGTGGAGGATGATAAGTATGGATTAGTGAGTACAAGATTGACACTCAGGGTTCCTGCCTCATATCTTGCATCGGGGTCCACGTGTGTCAAAGTATGGAATGAAGTAGGGAGTAGGTGAGCAATCAAACTATATTAAAGCATACACCCACCTGCATGGTATTTTTAAATAGAGCCCCCTCCCAGAATAAAAAAAGGCATCTGCCAAACTATTCTCTTTCTCTCCACACTACTTCAGTGCCCTCCAAGCCCTCCTCCTTGGTCTGGCACCAGTCACCTTCTGGGATGACTGGCGCTACTGTACTGTAACCCATATCATCCAATCAGAATTCAACATTAACATATCCACAGCTTGGAATTAACAGACTGATGAGATTGGAATGGGTGATGCTGGTATTTATTTGCTATGCTTCCCTTTATACTTTATGCAGTCTGCTTTGAAAAATATAATGATTTCGGTTGATTTTTCCTAGTGTTATTTGTTATGCACAGCCTCAAGTTCAGAGATTCCCATCCTTTGACTCAATGGGGTTGATTTACTAACCTTATAAACACACCACGAACATGTATACACCTCTGTAGTGTGTTCCCTCCCAGCATTATCTATGGGTGGAATCTAAACACCTTTGTAGTGTGTACACCCCCAGCAGGTGTGTTGTGCAAAGCCCTGCATGAATTTGCAAGGTGATGTTGTGTAAATTAGCTCTATGTTGTGTTGCTTGCGTTGATGAATGCAGGAATGTAAATGCATGAGCTAACCATTTTTGTCTAAACTGTGAAGCAGCATTATATATGCATCATGTGCATGATTTTTCCATATATGGCATTAGTGGAAATATGCTTTTAGAGACTTTTTGGTTGATAAATAAGTTTTGCTGTGTAAAAATCACACGCACCTAGTGCGTGCGTGTGTTTAGGTTAGTAAATCACCCCCAATTGCTCATCACATGACCATTGCTTACTGGGATGCATATCAGAGGTACCATGTGGCTCTTGATCCATAGCTTGGGGAAAGTTGCTCAATGTGTACAGTTCAGTTCAATCCTTACTTAGATGTTACATAATAAAGGATTTCTAAAACACTCTGTAACAGTTTGTTGTCCTTTTTTTAGGTGTGGTTTCAGAATAGGCGAGCCAAGTTCAGAAGGAATGAGCGAGCCATGCTGGCCAGCCGATCGTCCTCCCTGCTAAAATCATACAGCCAAGATCCCCTTATAGAGCAGCAGATCAGCCCTCGACCAACCAGTCTGGCCCCGGAATTTATGTCCTGGAATTCTAACAGCTACAGGTGACATAAGATTGTACTTTCTGGTGTATGTAATTAAATTGCACAGAGATCAAAGTGTAAAATCCATAGCAAGCAATGAGTAGCCACTGTACTTGTCCATTAACTAGGCCATGGTCTTCAATTGGTTACTGTACTGTGTTTTGCCCCTTGCACTATTTATTGAATAATCCTGCATGGATGGTGATTATATAACCATATCTGCAATCAAAGTATGATCTGGATTTTATTTTATAATAAGCTAAACTTATTGCCCACCAGCAACCAAACAGATATAAACATTGTCACCAATTTCCATTTTCCAGTGCATTTGTTATTACCGATGGTGGACTTGAATATACAGTTTTTTTTATTCTAAGCACTGCTGGTCACATACAGTACATTACAATATTATAGTTTAATCTCTGTACACTCACCTTTAAATTTGTCAAAAACTAACAGGGTTATTCACAAAAGGGTGACGAGTTTGGAGACGGCAGGAGAAGTGAACAATCTACGACAAAATAGCTGATTTGGAAAGATTCTCCAATTCAGCTCACTTTCCAGATCAGCTATTTTGTCCTAGATTGTTCATTGTTCATTGTGCTACTGGTAGATAGATACCAATAAAATTACATGAATATTTATTTAAAAGAAAAATAACCTAGCTCTGTAAGTGGAAAAGGGGGTACAGGGCTACATATCATGTACTACGGATCATTTAACCCATTCATATTAGCAGAGGATAATTGTAAATCTATTGTTCAGTGCACTCTATATGTAGTATATAGTACATGTACATATAGAGTGCCTGCAACAATACATTTACAATGATCCTCTGCTAACATGAATGGGTTAAATGATCCATAGTACAGGGCTACATACAGATCATTTAATACATTCATGTTAGTATAATTGTAAATGTATTGTCTGCACTGTATTAGCAGTATATAACCCCACTGCGGGATTCACTCTCTCCATTCCTGCTAGTGATCATTGTTATCAGGACAGAAAGTGAAGGAAAATCACTGGATCCCAAATAATGAGGAAATCTTCCAGTGAAGACACTTATTATGGTGACAACTATCTGAAAGAGTATTTACCTCAATTTAGAGAGATCTGCTCTTACTTCCTGTTGTGTCTCAAGACAAAAAAAACAAAAACATCACAATGGGACAATGACAGCAAAAAACTAATTTTAGAGAATTTTTTTAAGCATTTCCTACTCAGGAGAATGAAGAGAACATGGGGTTGATACGGTGACTATGGATATTGCTTGTATAACAGCGAGCACTGGGAAGTTGAGATCTTTAATGAAGATAAAGTTCAGGCACAGCCGCTTAAATATGAATGTTAAATTTGTTCATACTCTCTTAAATGTAATAATCATATCTTTCTAATTAATAAAGTAAGCCATTATTAATTAGAATTAGGCTGATTATTTATCTATTTTTGGTTGGAGTATAACTTCTTTTTCCACCTTACTGTTTCTTACGGAGGTGGTATTTCTACATGTATGCTTAAAGGAGAACTATGAGGTGAGTGATTTCCACTCACCTCATAGTTCTTGCCGACCTGTGACAATGAGACTGTCACAGGTTGGCTCAGTAGATCGGGAGGTGAGGGAACAGATACCGGCGTTCGCTCACCTCTTGATCCTGTCACGGCTCTCTGCCGTGACAGGGGAGGGGCTGGATTCCCCGCTCCGATCCGCCAGCGCTGACTGGCGTAACGGACGGGGGAGGGGGCAAGTACAGCTGGCTCTGCCTCTAGATAGGCAGAGCCAGCTGTCACTAATGCAGCTGGGCGGATCTCGACATCGATGTCGGGATCCGCTACGGCGTCTCAGTATATACTGAGCTTAGGGTAACGGGAGGACGCTAGTTTGTGTCCTCCCGTTACCCTAAGGAGAACTATGGGGAAAAGCCCTGACCTCATAGTTCTCCTTTAAATATTAACATCCTTCTAAAAATTCTAGTTGCTTGGCTGTCTGGGTTGAGTTACTGACCTGGAGCAATGAAGCCAAAACTCATGATCTGCATACTTGTTCCTGGTGAGCAGCTCAGAAATGACTGAAGCAGCTGATTCAGTATGACAGCCAGGTATCTAGAATTTGTTTTAAAGGAGGTTTCAACATTGGTACCCTGTATATTTTTTCCCCAGCATATTTCTTTAAAAATGGATTTTGTATTTGACATTTATGACTGAACACTGTCCTTTTGTTTATTCCAACAGCGCCGCTTTGCCGCCCTACAATCCAAACACCACCTCTGCACCAAACACAATGCCCACCCAAGGAGTCAACATGGCCGACAGCATCGCCAGCCTTCGCCTTAAAGCCAAGGAGTTCAGTCTGCACCACAGCCAGGTTTCCACTGTTAACTGAAGCCTGGCAGGATAGATGGGAGACTATTTCCAAGCCACGAGGCGAGGGGTGTGCTGGACATGCCACAGTTGAGCCTATGGCCACCAGCAACAACAACAAAAATGTTAAGACTGTGGCTCCATTTTGAAGCTCCTGATATTGCAAGAAAGACACTGTGATGTATCTGACAATCAGATCGGAGTCCAGTCTCCAGATCATGCAGCCGCAATATGGCCTCCCCACCGCTAATAAGCCATATTGTATAAAAAGATACATGTGAGTTGGGCAACAGCCAAGGTCCAAACATCCTGGACAGGACCCTCGATCCGTACAAAAACATTTGACTTGTGACTGTAGATATTTCATAGCTAGAATTTCACACAGTAATCAATATTTTGCTCCATGTTGTCCTATCATTCCTTGTATGCCTCCTCACCATTTCTGTTTGTTGTCTAGGCTTCCCCTTTTTTTGGTACGCGCTGTATATATGTAGATACATAACGTGCCTTGTATATATGTCCTTTTATGCCATTCTCCCAAACCTTAATTGAGTGTTAGACTGGGCCCATGTCTGGATCTCTACTTTCCCTTGTCCTTTGATATTCTGACCGTGATGATGTCACAAAAATGACCAGAATTCCGTGATACTCTTATTATATCACCTATGTCCTGTTTTTTGTAGAGTGCTGAAAAAGGTGTTTTAGTAAAAAAACAGCCTGTACCGTCTTATCTTTCACATTTCAAAACTAGGAAGGATAGTCAGAATCTGACTTACTGGTTACTTTATGCAAGGCAACCCTGTCTGAAATAGTTTTCTCAGATGTAGCGATCAACAGTGCTGGATTTCCCACAAGACCAACCAAGGCCCGGTCTCGGGGCAGCTGGGAGTAGAGGGGCAGCAGGGGTGTGGAATTCCTATCTCCTGACGCCCAGGACATGCAGTTCCGGGCGCCGGGGGGGTAGTTGTTTTCTACATTTAGTCCTGCTTTGGGCAATGTAGATGTAAATGTACAGCGGTGAAGCAGCCGCTTGTTTTGTACAAGTGATCTCAGCGACGTCGCCGAGATCACTTGTATGCAGCCTGTATACAGGGGGGGCGCATTGAGGAACCTGGCATTGGGGCAGCAGAGAGAGTAAATCCAGCCCTGGCGATGAATGGGACCGTGACCAACATTTCTTTTTTCTTACACATGGAATTGTACAACTTCACAATACACCCATCCCAATACCATGACAAAAGATGGATGTGGCCCTTTATTGGAGTTCTTTAAAACAATGTAAATTTAATTTTAGCCTTTTTAATAAACCAACAGAAAAAACATATTTGCTCTTTACCCACAAAGATGGATGACAATGCCCCCAACAAGGACAGCTGCAACATAGGGAAGATGGGAGGCAAGATGACAATTTGATTGAAGTTCACAACAGCTGGTGGTTGATAGGGATACATAATGAGCCACCGCTCTCATTGGATGTTAATTTTCCTGGTGTACTGTCATCCTCCAATCATCTTTATGCTCTCTCTTGTGCTCTTTTAATTTTTAGAAAATATGCATTTAATCTAATTACCATTCATTTATGTTGCAGCGTGTAGATGTGAACTTGCCACATAGGAATGAATGTCTAGAGATATAGAGGTGTCTGTTTCATGTCATGTAATTTCAGGGCTGTCCCTTCAAAGCCAACAAACTGTACAAGAATTTATTTTAGCCTATCTTGTTTACACAGCATGTATCTAAAGGCAAAACAATTTGCATATTTTTTTTTTCATTTTGCTTAAAGAAAGGTAATACCTATAGATACAACAGGACGTTAGAGGAAATGTATTCAAACTTGGGGGAAATTCCTTCTCATGTGTCCCCAGAACAAATAGATTAATATTCTTGTTTTGGTGACAACTTTAATTTAATCCTGATGGTAATGGTCACCAGGATCAATAGAGGGGTGAATGGACACAAGCAGCTATAGAAAGTTGACAGAGGTTTTAATCCTTCCCTACTGCATCCCAGAAATGTTTTGACTTAAGATACACTTTAGGCACTACTACATTGTTGCCTGAATAGTAAACAGATTTAGAAATGCTTTGTTGTGCAAAGTTGTTCATTAAATGTAAGTTACAGCAACTTATTGTTTGAACCAACCAATTAAATTCCGTGTGGCTAGAAACGAACAAACTGAATATTTAATTGGAATTCTGACTGCTTTAAAGTAAACCTGTACCTGAGATCAATACTGAACTATTAAGTAGCATGCATGTAAGGACAGCCCATACAGCTATAACGTTTTCCCTTCCCCCTGCTAACCCCTGATCCAAGCAACCAATAAGCTCACCAGAAGCTACAAAAATACCTTTCTGGAGCTTCCATTTTGCTAGAAGGATGCTACCTCTAGGTCTGAGCAGCCGCTGGGATACATGTTCCAGTAGAGGGATTGCTTGACTGCCTCTATTGGAACAGTCAATCCGTGCCTTCACTCAAATCCCACCCCCAGCCATGGATCAGACCCAGAAGTAGCCTACAGGTAAGAAGAACAAAATGGAAGCTTCAGAAAACTGAAACCTGTGTTATATGGACCGTGACATGTATAAGCATTCTATGAGGAACCTCTTCAAATCATAAATATCCTATGCAAATATTAACTTTCTTAAAGTCAATATTTGCATAAGCTAAACCCCAACCCAACTAAATTTGTACCGGACAATAGGTTGCTGAGGTATTGTCGTATGGGAAAGCAGATATATCTTCACTCCCCATACCCATCCAGGTTGTATTGCCGGGCTTAAGTTATTCACTGAAGTGGTTTCCAGTAAATTTAGGGTTGTCCCATGCACCCTATGACACAGTGTATGCAGCTATCGCTATGTCCTTCCCCTCTGCTGACACCTAACCAAAGCTAATACTGGCACCACCAGGAGATGCGGCAATTGTTATCTATCAGAACTTTCCAACTTCTTCTGCTTACTGCCGCTGGGGAAGTCAGAAATGGAGAAGGATTTGGGGGTCATTGTAGACCACAAACTGAAAGGTAGTTTGCAGTGCCAGGCTGCTGTAAACAAAGCTAGCAGGGTCTTGTCCTGTATTAAACAGGGGATGTATTGCAGGGACAAGTCTATAATTTTGCCACTTTATAGATCATTGGTTCGACCTCATCTGGAGTACGCGGTCCAGTTCTGGTCACCAGTACTAAGAAAAGATGTCCTTGAGTTGGAAAAAGTCCAGCGAAGGGCAACCAAACTAATTAGGGGTATGGAGGACCAGAGCTACGAGACAAGGCTACTAAATTTAAACATGTTCACATTAGAGGTGAGGAGATTAAGGGGGGATATGATTTCCATGTACAAAATGTTTAATGGTGGTAGCAACATTAGCGATAAACTGTTTAAAATTAACTCCGTTACAAAAACTAGAGGCCATAACCTAAAATTGGTGGAAAAAAAATTCCAGCACAAGGTGCGAAGGGGGTTCTTCACAGTAAGATCAGTTAGGGTCTGGAACTCACTGCCACAGGCGGTGATTTCAGCAAATAATGTGGAATTGTTCAAGAAACTTTTGGACGATTTCTTAAGGGACCGTAATATACAGGGGTACGGGTACTCCTAGAATGAGATCCTAATAGGTTGGACTTGATGGACTAATGTCTTTATTCAACCTCAAATACTATGTAACTATGTAACTGGTGGGTTGCTATTTTCGGTGTCTTTGCCTACACAAAGAACCTGTCCACCTCTCAGACCCAGAAGTAGTGATCCAACAGTAAACATAAGTTGGAGGCTCCAAAAAGATAAGTATGTGACATGTCCCTGTGATCTTAGGGCTAACGTAGGTAATGTGCTAGTAATAGGAGAAAAATGGCCTTGACTTTAGGTGCACTTTAAGCCCTCATTCACACTAGAAAAGGCCGGAACGTACAGCTCTGTGCTACGTGCAGGGCCGTATCGGGCAGCTCCCGGGAATGACAGGTGCTGCGTGTGAATAATACGCAGCCCCCGTCCTTCTCTATGGGACTACGCGGCCGTACACCCCGCTATGCTCACCTCAAGTGCAGGTCCATACGGGTGCGTGTTTCCTGACACGGACGCAGACAGGATCCATCCTGTCTGCGTCCATCCCGTCCATCCTGTCCATCCCGCACGGACGTAAGCGTAGGGCAGCGTACAGCCGCGTAGTCCCATAGAGAAGGGCAGGGGCTGCAAAACTATTCACACACAGCACCTGTCCTTCCCGGGAGCTGCCCCTATACGGCCCTGCACGCAGCACGGAGCTGTACGTGCCGGCCGATTCCAGTGTGATTGAGGGCTAAGACCCTCACTATCTATTCATATTTAGGTGAATCCACATCAATGGATGCCAAAATCAGGACAGCTGTGAGGATGTCTATAAAACATTATGCTTTTTATGGATATCCACTTTAAAAAAAATGAGAATTGTTATTGCTCAGAAGTCCTCAGCAGTAGATTCCCCACTCTCAGTCCTCTCCATTTCCACTGGTTATTGACACAGCTTCCGCAGAAACTTAAAAATTAGATACCGATTAATAACCACCCAGGTCACATTTGGCCTTGTTTTATTAAAAATATTCTGTCCCCCATGTAAAACATTGAAAGTAAAAGCACAGACAAAATCACATATTTGAAATGCTTAATTGGAGTGTTTTTGCTTTCCATCATTTTTATTGACTTGTAATGTGCTACTAATCTGACTACTTTGGAAGAGTCAATTCCTTAGCACAGCCTCCTCCTTTCTTGCACGATAGCGCTCTCCTCCCCCAGTCTAATTACTACCTGGGCAGCCCCTTAGCTCCCTACATAACATTGTATGTAGCAGCCAGGAAGGGAGAGTAGGAGTGAAGGGGAATATGAAAGAGTTACTCAAGTGATAGCTCTGAGTCTGCTGAAAACAAGGACATCACATCCATGATGGTGGCACCCAGCAGCAGTTCAGCAGTGTCAGAGTTTTTACATGTCTACACAAAGGAGGATTTTACAGCTAAATAACACCCAAAAAATACAATAAATACACATATAATTTTACTGGGAGATTGTTGTTGAAATGAGTGGTCTGGTGACATGGTCTCTTTAAGCCATTAAAGCCAAAGAGCAGCGATGACATACAAATTGAGATTTCAGATTACTGTTTTCAACACCAGTGAACAATGAACTCCAATTGGTTGCACTTTAAGCCCTCATTCACACTAGAAAAGGCCGGCACGTACAGCTCTGTGCTGCGTGCAGGGCCGTATCGGGCATCTCCCGGGAAGGACAGGTGCTGCGTGTGAATAATACGCATGCCCCGTCCTTCTCTATGGGACTACGCGGCCGTACGCCCCCCTATCTATGCTCACCTCAAGTGCAGGTCCATACGGTTTACACATTGTACTTGGCCCTACAAAAAAAAGCTGATATTTGTAATGATACCAGTTGAATCAGGCACTTAATGTCATTAATTATACATCGAATTACAAAGATGCTTTATGTCATTATCGTCCATCTTTTACAATGTCTTTTTAGTATTTTCCTTAAAAATACTTTTTTTTTTTTAATTGTAACAAATCAATAAACTATGCAAACATCACAATCATAGCAAATGTTTTTTATATGGGCGTTCTGTGATGTCAGGTGTAAACAATGCTGCGTCATGTGTCTCTTAGGTAATACATTAAGAGTTGTAATTATTACACATGGAAGAGGTAGTCAGTGGAGCTGCATTGCAGAGGAAGTTGCTGCTAAAAAGTTAATTGGCTTGGATGCAGATGAAAGTGGAAAACATCTTAATATCTATGAAAAACAAGCTCAACTATTTAGGACTTACAGCAGTGTAAAAATAGAACTTTGTCTCCATCTAGTGTAAAGTAAATAATTAACATTTTCCAGAAATGAAAGCTTCTCTAGCAAAGCTAGAAAGAAAGAAAAGAAAGAAAGAAAGATAGAAAGAAAGAAAGAAAGAAAGAAAGAAAGAAAGAAAGAAAGAAAGAAAGAAAGAAAGAAAGAAAAACAAACAAAGAAAGAAAGAAAGAAAAGAAAGAAAAGAAAGAAAGAAAGAAAGAAAGAAAACTAAAGAAAGAAAAGAAAATAGTTAAAGTGACACTAAACTCAGGAGTTAAACTTTAAAAACGCATTCAAGTATCCTAATAACAAAAATGTATCTTATTTGTGTATCACTCGGCTGTAGATCCTTAAATCATCTCTGAATTGGTGCTGACACTGTCCTTCCTTCTGGAGGGGGGGCGACTTTTGTTCCCCATGGTCCCTGTGTGTGTTGTAAAGTAGCCACCGCTACAAGCTCGCTCCCGTGATGGACTAGAATCTCAATACACATTAGTAAACTAAACATGAGATTATAGTCCATAATGGGAGTGAGCCTGGAGTGGTGACTATTTTACAACACACACAGGGACCATAGGGAACAAAAGTAGCCACCCTCCAGAAGGAAGGACAGCATCAGCATTGTAGTCCATCATGGGAGTGAGTTTTGAGTGGTGGATACTTTACAACACACAGGGACCATGGGGAACAAAAGTAGTCCCCTTCCAGAAGGAAGGATGGTGCCAGCATTGTAGTCCATCTCTGGAGTGAGCTTAGAGGGGTGACTACTTTACAACACACACAGGGACCATGGGGAACAAAAATAGCCACCCTCCAGACGGAAGGACAGTGTCAGCACCAATTAACACCCACACGGGCGTGCAGGGCGGATGAGCGTAGGGGGGGCGTAGTCCCATATAGAAGGACGGGGGCTGCGTACTAATCAAACGCAGCACCTGTCCTTCCCGGGAGCTGCTCGGTACGGCCCTGCACGCATCACGGAGGTGTACATGCGTTCCGATTCCAGAGAGTAATGAGGGCTTCGGGTATTTGAATGCATTTTCAAGATATAACTCCTGAGTTTAGTGTCACTTTAATACTTTGTGTCCCGCCTCCCACTTCCTGATCTTTGCTTCCTTGAAGAACTATGGTGACTGAAGAATCCATCCCACTTCTGAGAGTATCTGATGCCCAGTCGCCACTGCACTCTGTGGTTCCATCTGCCGGCCCTTACGTCACTACAGTGAGACCCTTTTTTCAGTTTTCATCTAGTGACAGAATCACTTTAAAAGAGCTGGGAGAAATATTGAGGCTGCCATTGCCGACTTCTGAAAATGACCACTTACCTGGATGTCAGAGGAGGACTTTCCGAGTCCCTGACCTGAAACAAACATACAGGTTAATCCTCCACTTAAACACTAAACCCTCAAAGGACACTTGTCACAAGAGAAACAAGGAGGTAAGGAAGTTAGTCCTAACCTCTTTTTTAAAATGCTAGTTGCCTGGCTGTCCTGCATGACTTCAATGCTTTCTAAGTATAAGAATAAGTAATTCAGAAATTTTTCTAACGCTAACTACATACCTGTTTTAGGACGATTGCATAAATATTAAAGCCAGATACAGCCAGGCAACGATAGCATTTTTAGGAGGCCAGCAGTGACATCCCCATATTTATGTGATAATAGGTGTATTTTAAGGGAATGTACTGTATACTAACTTTTCAATTTGCTATTATTTTTTATTATGGTCAGAAGTAAAAAAAATACATTATTAAAATATGTTTCTTCTTTTTTAAGTCAGATAAATATGAAATATTGCATGTGAATATTTTGTAGTTTCATAAACAGCCAGGAGGTGGCGCCCTAAGCACATTTTCAAATTTTTTACATCAGGAGACAGAATCAACTGCAACTTGTAAATGTGTGGCTTGGTGCTGCACATTCTTACGCCAGGTAACAATAAACGTGATAAGAGGTGTAACTAACGAGGAGGATAATAATGTTGTGGTGCCTGATTGACATTTTGCATCAGCTATGGTACCATGTCTATAGCAATGTCGCCCTGGAAATGTTTAAAATGCAGACACTATTTGTCTTATATATCTCTTTGTAACTAGCAGCATCCAGTAAGTGTTCTACTGCACTATCCCTCCTCCTGACCTACTACGGTTGCCACCCTTTCTAGCAAACTAATGGACAGAGGATGGAGTAGGGGAGGGGCCAATAGCATAGTGCGCTGTGCTAAACTGTATTCATTGGACTGACGTCCATTGCCATCTCCACTGGATAATGATCTCACCCTCTCCTTTGTGCTCTAGGGGAAGTCCACCCTTCATATCAGAGTCCCCACTTCATATCAGTACCTCTCCATTCATTTTAGAGTCCCCACTTCAGATTAAAGTCCCCCCTTTCCCCGAAGAAGACCCCTTTACATCAGAGTCACCCTTTTACATTAAAATCCCTTATTCACATCAGAGCTCTTGCTTACATCACAGTCCTTCCTTCACATCTGCAGTCCCCTTTTCACATCAGGGTACCCCTTCACACCAGACACCCCACTACACATCAGCATCCTCCCTTTCACCTGAGTAGCCTCCTTTTCATATAAGAGACCACCAATCAAATAAGGAGTCCCCACTTCACATTAGAGTCCCCCTTCCATATAAGAGTCCACCCATTACATTGGGAGTACCCCTTCACATCAGAGGCCCCTCTTCACATCAGCCCCCCCCTTCACTTCAGCCCCCCTCCTCCCCCTCC